>NW_022630169.1:477567-527567 GCF_010909765.2 Amblyraja radiata
GAGGGGGACTGGGGAAGAGGGAGGGCAAGGGGGAGGGGATGGGGGCGGGGTAATGGGGTGGGGGGGAGAACTGCAGGTACCTAATGAGCACCACACCCACGTGTCCAGGTGCAGTTCCTTAAAGCCCACATTAGGGAACGTGGAGCAGCTGGTTGACCTCAGGACCATCCTGGAGACTTGGACAGGACGTAGAGAGAGGTCATCACGTGGATGCCCAGCAATAGAGAAGGTGGTCCCTCGAGGTAGGGAATGAGACGGTGCTGTGACACTCAAGAATGGAGGGTGATGAGGGGAAGTATCGGGGACAGAATAGACAGCGAGGAAGGCAGAACTGCAAGTGCTGCTTAAACCTGAGACCGACACAAAAAGCTGGAGTAACTCAGTGGGTCAGGCAGCATTTCTGGCGTAACTCAGTGGGTCAGGCAGCATTGGGGCATGGATAGGTACATTGTACATGGTTCAGGGAGGGGCAGGTCTGGCAGCTCAATGTTCCGGGGTACAGGAGCTTCAGGAGAGACAGGGTGAGGGAAAAGGAGTGGGGTGGGGGGTAGGGGGGTGGTTACATTATTGGTTAAGGAGGATGTCACGGCTGTGTTCAGAGGTAACATTACAGACGGTTTGTTTAGAGAGGGTCTATGTGTGGAGCTGAGGAACAAGAAAGGGATGATCACCTTGTTGGGTAGTACTACAGACCCCCGTATAGTCAACGGGAATTAGAGCAGATATGCCAGGAGATTGCAGGTGAATGGTTGTTGTAGCTGGGGATCCCAATGTTGACTGGAATAGTCATCGTGTGAATGATTGTAGATGGGGATCCCAATATTGACTGGGAATGTCACAGTGTGAATGTTTGAGATGGAGATCCCAATATTGACTGGGAATGTCATAGTGTGATTGGGTGTTGTAGGTGGGGATCCCAATGTTGACTGGGATAGTCATCGTGTGAATGATTGTAGATGGGGTGAAAATTGTCGAATGTGTCCAGGAGAGTTTTCTCCAGCAGTCATAGCCTCACATGTGAGTGGCTGGTCAGGGTGGCACAGCGGTAGAGTTGCTGCCTCGATCCTGACTACGGGACCATGCTGTCTGTACGGTGGAGTTTGTACGTTCTCCCGTGACCTGCGTGAGATCTTCGGTTTCCTCCCACACTCCAAAGATGTACAGGTTAATTGGCTTGGTGTAAATGTAAAAAAATGTCCTTGTGGGTGTGGGATAGTGTTAATGTGCGGGGATCGCTGGTCGGCGCGGACACAGTGGGCCAAAGGCCCTGTTTCCCCATTGTATCTCTAAACTAAAACTCTAAAACTTGATGTTGTCTAGGGACATTGGGAAGGGCAAGTGGATGAAGTGTTCATGGAGCAATAACCACTGTTTGATTAGGTTTAAGATAGTTCTGGACAAGGCCCACGTGTTCAAATTCTAAATTGGGGCAAGGCCAACTTTCTTGTGTATGGCGTGCGCAGCCTAAAGTTGTAAGGATATGGGCCAAGCGCGGGCAGGTGTGACTAGTGTAGATGGGGCATGTTGGGCGGTGTGGGCAAGTTGGGCTGAAGGAAGGGCCTGTTTTCGCTCTGTATCACTCTGTGACTAGTGTGTGACTAGTGTAGATGGGGCAAGTTGGGCGGTGTAGGCAAAGTTGGCTGAAGGGCCTGTTTCCACGCTGTATCACTCTGTGACGAGTGTAGATGGGGCATGTTGGGCTGTGTAGGGCAAGTTGGGCTGAAGGGCCTGTTTCCGCTCTGTACCACTGTGACTAGTGTAGATGGGGCATGTTGGGCCGTGTAGGGCAAGTTGGGCTGAAGGGCCTGTTTCCGCTCTGTACCACTCTGTGACGAGTGTAGATGGGGCATGTTGGTGGGTGTGGGCAAGTTGGGCTGAAGGAAGGGCCTGTTTCCACACTGTATCACTCTGTGACTAGTGTAGATGGGGCATGTTGGGCCGTGTGGGCAAGTTGGGCTGAAGGAAGGGCCTGTTTCCACACTGTATCACTCTGTGACGAGTGTAGACGGGGCATGTTGGGCTGTGTAGGGCAAGTTGGGCTGAATGGTCTGTTTCCGCTCTGTATCACTCTGACTAGTGCAGGGTCCAGTTGAGGTTTACGAGTGATTCCCGAGGTGATTGGGTTAATGTATGAGCAGTGTTTGCAGGCTCTGGGCCTGTACTCGTGGAATTTAGAAAGATTAGGGTGGATCTCACTGAAATCGACAGAATAATAAAAGGCCTGGAAAGGGTGGATTTAGAGAACTCGTCAATTTAAACAGGAGGGGGGTTAAGGTGCATTTACAGAGCAACAGAACATAATGTTTTCACAAAAGACAAACACAGAGTGCTGGAGTAACTCAGCGGGTCAGGCAGCATCTGTGGAGAAGATGTATAGGTGACGTTTCACAGAGTGCTGGAGTAACTCAGCGGGTCAGGCAGCATCTGTGGAGAAGATGGATAGGTGACGTTTCACAGAGTGCTGGAGTAACCCAGAGGGTCAGGCAGCATCTGTGGAGAACATGGATAGATGACGTTTCACAGAGTGCTGGAGTAACTCAGCGGGTCAGGCAGCATCTCTGGAGAGAAGGGATGGCGACGTTTCGGGTCGAGACCCTTTTTCAGACTGATGTCAGGGGAAAGAGAAAAGAGAGATTTAGACAATGGATGTAGAGAGATAAAGTAAAAATGAAAATTAAGGAAACAGGCCATTGTTAGCTGTTTGTTGGGTGTGACAGGTGAGGGAGAGATGGTGAGAGAGGGAATACCGGGGTTACTTGATGTTAGATAAATCAAAATTCATAACACTGGGCTGTAAGCTGCCCAAGCGAAATACGAGATGCTGTTCCTCCAATTTGTGCTGGATCTCACTCTGACAGTGGAGGAGACCGAGGACAGAAATGTCTGTGTGGGAATGGGAAGGAGAATGAAAGTGTCCAGCAACTGGGAGATCAGGCAGGTTCAGGCGGGCTGAGTGAAGGTGTTCCGTGAAACGATCGGCCAGTCTACGTTTGGTCTCGCCGATGTATAAGAGTCCACATTTTGTTGCTACATCTTTCGAGGGTTTAGTCGGCCATAGAATGGGGCGGATGTTTTTGTTGGAGCTTTGGTAGGCTGACTGGTGTTTTATAGAAACATATAAAATAGGTGCAGGAGTAGGCCATTCGGTCCTTCAAGCCTGCACCGCCATTCAATATGATCTTAGGGGCGGGGCGCTACTCTGTGAACGACTCGCGGCGCGCTGCTCCCGTATGTTTGCATGTTTTCTGAGTTTTCTGAGTGTTTTTCTGAGAGTCATTAAGTGCGGTATTTAACGACAGCAAGTATGACTACCACGGTTAAGTATTTAGCGAGTTTGTGTGTCCTGACCGCCTTTCTGGAACCAGTATTTGCGATATGTATTACACCGGCAAATCCCATGACACGCCATGGAGGGAGGCTCACCTACTCATGGGACACTTTGCTGGATCTGCGGCCTGCTTCCCTGGCTCTACAAGCGACACCTTCTTCCCTGAATGGGATTCCTCAGCTACAGAGGAATCATTACATCAAGCCCATTCGTAGGAAAAGGGGATCCAGGGGAGGAATACGGAACAGAATGAGGAGACGAGGTAGGAGGTTGCCACTACCTGCAATAACTCTCTCCAATGTGCGGTCACTACGCAACAAAATAACTGAACTTTCCGCATTCATCAATCTTGACTCAGACTACCGTCAAACAAGTCTCTTTTGCTTCACGGAGACATGGTTGTCAGAAGAAATAACCAATGTCGATATTGATGGATTTAAGATCATCCGTTTTGACAGAGACACTAGGATGACGCGGAAGTCGATTGGGGGCGGGCTCTGCATGGCTGTCAACACAGAGTGGGCTGTCAACTTCACTGTCAGAGAGACTGAATGCAGCTAACACCACGAAATCATGACGGTGTCGTTCAGGCCTCACTACCTTCCCCGTTAATTCACACAGATCACAGTTATCCTAGCGTATGTCCCTGGACCTGACAACGCATTTGCAGCGGAGCGCATTGCTGACTGTTTCAACAGAGCTGTCAATCAGAGCAGCGATCAGCCTGTCTTCCTGCTCGGGGATTTTAACAGATGCGATGTCACCACACTGCTTCCAAACTTGGAGCAGTATGTTACCACACCTACCAGACTTGACAGAACGCTGGATCTGTGTTTCGGTAACATACCGGGAGCCTATGTCTCAAAGCCCCGCCCACCACTCGGTCGCTCCGACCACAATGTCATTCTGCTGCTTCCAAAATACAGACAAAAACTAAAAACAGAAGATATACAAACAAAAACTATTCAAGTCTGGAACGATGACTCTGTCGATGCAGTAAGGGGCTGCATGGAGATCACTGACTGGGAAATATTTTCCAAAGTTGTGAGGGAGACCTAAATCTGCTGACAGACTCTATCTCCTCCTATTTGTCATTCTGTGTGGACGCTGTTATACCAACAAAACAGGTCAAGCTGTACCCTAATAACAAGCCTTGGGTTACCAAGGACCTGAAGCAGTGTCTTAACAACAAAAAAGTGGCATTCCTACAGGGAGACAAACACAGAGTAAAACAGTATAATAGTGAGTTGAGACGGAAGACCAGGCTGGCGAAACTCCACTACAAAAACAAAGTGGAGGAAAAATTCACCACTGGCAATGCAAGGGAGGCATGGCAGGGACTTAACACCATGATGGGCAGAGCCCAGAAACCGGCCCTGACCCAATGCTCTGACCCCGCCACCTTTGCTGAGCAACTCAACATCTATTACAGCAGGTTTGACAGGACACACCCCCAGAATGACTGGACCCTCACCAGCAGTTCATCAATCACAGTGGATAAAAGGAAGGTTACATCTATACTGGGCCGCATCAACCCTTACAAAGCTTCTGGCCCGGACAGGCACAGGGGAAAGGTGCTGAGGGAATGCTCAGTTCAGCTGGGTGATGTCATCACTCAGCTATTCCAGCATCTCCTTGACTCCAGCTGTGTCCCACGGATGTGGAAGGAGTCCACACTTATACCGGTGCCGAAGAAATCTAACGCCAGGGAGATGAAGGACTTCAGCACTCACATCCATTCTTTCCAAATGTATGGAGAGGGTGGTAAGTGATCACCTCACTGCTATGGTGATGGACAGGCTTGACCCACTCCAGTTTGCCTATAAGGCAAGGCGTGGGGTGGAGGATGCCTGTTTGACTCACCTGGACACAGTTAGCAGACAGCTGGACTCCCCACACCCCCACACACGGATTTTATTTATGGACTTTTCTGCCGCTTTAAACACAGTCAACACGGTCACTCTCTTCAACCGCCATCTGGATCTACAAGTCAACCCATCACTTATCCTGTGGATAAAAGACTTTCTGCAGGACCGGCCTCAGCATGTGGTGGTAAATGGTTTTAAATCCAAGAACATGATTTTAAACACTGGTGTCCCCCAGGGTTGTGTCTTATCACCGATTTTATTTTCCATCTACACAAACAACATAACAAACAATAACAGTGACATTTCCCTTTTTAAGTATACAGACGATATGGCCCTGGTGGCCCACATCAAGGATCACACTTCTCTGGCTGCCTACTATCAGCAGGTCAACACCCTGATGCTGTGGATCAAAGAGAGCTCTCTGGAGCTTAACATCTCCAAGACCAAGGAGCTGTGTTGTGGGGGAGGCGAACATCTTCCCCCCAACCTCTCTTTGAACCTCTGAGGCTGAATGGGCAGACAGTTGAGCAGGTAGAGGCCTTTAGATACCTGGGCACAGAGATCGACACCCGCCTGTCCTTCTCCCAGCACACAGACTCTGTGTACAAGAAGGCACAGCAACGCCTGTTCCTGCTGAGGAAACTCAGGAGCTTTGATGTCAGACAGGACATTTTAACAGCTGTCTATAAATCACATAGAATCTGTACTCACCTTTAACATCACATCCTGGTTCACTCTCACCTCTGTCAAAGACAAATCAAAGCTTTCCCGGATCATCAATCAAGCAAGCAAAATAACTGGTAAAACTCAAAATCAATTATCAGTACTCCACACCCAGGCAGTTAAAAGGAAAGCCAACCTCATTACACAGGATCTCACCCACCCCCTGCACAAGTCCTTCCAACTTCTGCCATCAGGCCGCCGATATAAAGTCCCCCTATCCAAGAAAAACATCCACAACAACTCAGGCATACCCATTGCCATAAACAGCTTAAATAAAAAATGAACAATGGACAAATTAACCCTGACGCACTGTCACTTTACACGTATCCACAACTTATATCTTGTCTATTTTTACAGTTTTTAATCTTTATACTTGCTTTTAATGTCTATACACACTGTGTGTGCTCGCAGAAATCTGTGTTGTATGACTGCTTATCAGTACATTGTCCTGTCTGTATGTTGAGCCACGTCAAAGAAGATTTTCTGTTACGACAGACAATAAAGTTTTCTGAATCTGAATCTGAATCTGAATCTGAATCAAGGCTGATCATCCAACTCAGTATCCCGTACCTGCCTTCTCTCCATACCCCCTGATCCCTTTAGCTACAAGGGCCACCTTTAACTCCCTCTTAAACATAGCCCATGATATTATATTTATATATATATTAGAAGCGGGTCGGGCAGCATCTGTGGAGAACATGGATAGGTGACGTTTCACAGAGTGCTGGAGTAACTCAGCGGGTCAGGCAGCATCTGTGGAGAAGATGGATAGGTGACGTTTCACAGAGTGCTGGAGTAACTCAGCGGGTCAGGCAGCATCTGTGGAGAACATGGATAGGTGACGTTTCACAGAGTGCTGGAGTAACCCAGAGGGTCAGGCAGCATCTGTGGAGAACATGGATAGGTGACGTTTCACAGAGTGCTGGAGTAACTCAGCGGGTCAGGCAACATCTGTGGAGAACATGGATAGGTGACGTTTCACAGAGTGCCGGAGTAACTCAGCGGGTCAGGCAGCATCTGTGGAGAACATGGATAGGTGACGTTTCACAGAGTGCTGGAGTAACTCAGCGGGTCAGGCAGCATCTGTGGAGAACATGGATAGGTGACGTTTCACAGAGTGCTGGAGTAACCCAGTGGGTCAGGCAGCATCTGTGGAGAACATGGATAGGTGATGTTTCACAGAGTGCTGGAGTAACCCAGTGGGTCAGGCAGCATCTGTGGAGAACATGGATAGGTAATGTTTCACAGAGTGCTGGAGTAACTCAGCGGGACAGGCAGCATCTCTGGAGAGAAGGGTTGGCAACGTTTCGGGTCGAGACCCTATTTCAGACTGATGTCACGGGAAAGAGAAAAGAGAGATGTAGACAATGGATGTAGAGAGATAAAGAAAAAAATGAAAATTAAGGAAACAGGCCATTGTTGGCTGTTTGTTGGGTGTGGCGGGTGAGGGAGAGATGGTGAGAGAGGGAATGCCGGGGTTACTTGATGTTAGAGAAATCAAGATTCATACCACTGGGCTGTAAGCTGCCCACGCGAAATACGAGATGCTGTTCCTCCAATTTGTGCTGGACCTCACTCTGACAGTGGTGGAGACCGAAGACAGAAAGGTCTGTGTGGGAATGGGAAGGAGAATGAAAGTGTCCAGCAACTGGGAGATCAGGCAGGTTCAGGCGGGCTGAGTGAAGGTGCTCCGTGAAACGATCGGCCAGTCTACGTTTGGTCTCGCCGATGTATAAGAGTCCACATTTTGTTGCTACATCTTTCGAGGATTTAGACGGCCATAGAATGGAGCGGATGTTTTTGTTGGAACTTTGGTAGGCTGACTGGTGTTTTATAGAAACATAGAAAATAGGTGCAGGAGTAGGCCATTCGGCCCTTCAAGCCTGCACCGCCATTCAATATGATCATGGCTGATCATCCAACTCAGTATCCTGTACCTGCCTTCTCTCCATACCCCCTGATCCCTTTAGCCACAAGGGCCACATTTAACTCCCTCTTAAACATAGCCCATGATATTATATTTATATATATATTAGAAGCTTTAAGCATGGTTAGAGTCACATGCTGCAGGCAGATATTTTAATGAACAAATACACTTTTGTGTCTCTTTATTAAACGACTCTAAAGGCATTGTTAAAGTTTATAGAGCCAATCCAAAGCAAGTACGTGATGAATGGTGTGTGAATAATTGGCCTACTCCTGCACCTTTATTCTTCTATGTTTCTAAACAGCAAATGTAAACTTTATTTATTAACAATAAGTGATGCAGAGAAAGGGGGGTTAGAATGGTTGTCACCCAGCACGGAAACAGGCCCTTCAGCCCAACTTGCCCCATGCCCACCAACATGTCCCATCTACACTAGTCACAGAGTCACGGAAACAGGCCCTTCAGCCCAACTTGCCCCATGCCCACCAACATGTCCCATCTACACCAGTCACAGAGTCACCCAGCACTGAAACAGGCCCTTCAGCCCAACTTGCCACATCGGCCAACATTGCCCCATCTACACTAGTCACAGAGTCACGGAAACAGGCCCTTTAGCCCAACTTGCCCACACCGACCAACATGTCCCATCTACACTAGTCACAGAGTCACAGAAACAGGCCCTTCAGCCCAACTTGCCCCATGCCCACCAACATGTCCCATCTACACCAGTCACAGAGTCACCCAGCACAGAAACAGGCCCTTCAGCCCAACATTGCCCCATCTACACTAATCCCACCTGCATGTGTTTGGTCCATATCGCTCCAAACCTGTCCTATCCATGTATCTGTCCAAGTGTTGTGATAGTCCCAGCCTCAACTACCTCCTCCTGCAGCTCGTTCTATACACCCACCAACCTCTGTGTGGAAATGTTTCCCCTTAGGTTAACATTCTCAATGTGAACAATTTGTTAACCAGCGAGCTGCTGTGGAATAACAATTGGAATCATGGATAGAAAAATAACAAAAAATGGGTTGGCACGGTGGTGCAGCGGTAGAGTTGCTGCCTCTCAGCGCCAGTGAACCAGGTTCCATCCTGACTACGGGTGCTGTCTGTACAAAGTTTGTACGTTCTCTCCATGACCTGCGTGGGTTTTCTCCGTGTTCACCAGTTTCATCCCACACTCCAAAGACGCGCGGGGTTTGTAGGTTAATTGCTTTTGGTAATTCATTAATTGTAAAACTGTCCCTAGTGTATCGTTGGTCTGTACGGACTCTGGCCGAAGGGCCTGTTTCCGTGCTGTATCTCTAAACTAAACTAAAAATATGTTTCCACTAGAAACATTGAAACATAGAAATTAGGTGTAGGAGTAGGCCATTCGGCCCTTCGAGCCTGCACCGCCATTCAATATGATAATGGCTGATCATCCAACTCAGTATCCCGTACCTGCCTTCTCTCCATACCCTCTGATCCCCTTAGCCACAAGGGCCACATCTAACTCCCTCTTAAATATAGCCAATGAACTGGCCTCGACTACCCTCTGTGGCAGAGAGTTCCAGAGATTCACCACTCTCTGTGTGAAAAAAGTTCTTCTCATGTCGGTTTTAAAGGATTTCCCCCTTATCCTTAAGCTGTGACCCCTTGTCCTGGACTTCCCCAACATCGGGAGCAATCTTCCTGCATCTAGCCTGTCCACCCCCTTAAGAATTTTGTAAGTTTCTATAAGATCCCCTCTCAATCTCCTAAATTCTAGAGAGTATAAACCAAGTCTATCCAGTTTTTCTTCATAAGACAGTCCTGACATCCCAGGAATCAGTCTGGTGAACCTTCTCTGCACTCTCTCTATGACAATAATGTCCTTCCTCAGATTTGGAGACCAAAACTGTACGCAATACTCCAGGTGTGGTCTCACCAAGACCCTGTGCAACTGCAGTAGAACCTCCCTGCTCCTATACTCAAATCCTTTTGCTATGAAAGCTAACATACCATTCGCTTTCTTCACTGACTAGTGGGAGAGTCTAGGACTAGAGGGCACAGCCTCAGAATTAAAGGGCGTTCCTTTAGGAAGGAGATGAGGAGGAATTTATTTCGCCAGAGGGTGGTGAATCTGTGGGATTCATTGCCACAGACGGCGATGGAGGCCATAAGTCAGTGAATATATTTAAGGCTGAGATAGATAGATTCTTGATTAGTGCGGGTGTCAGGGGTTATGGGCAGGAGAATGGGGTTGGGCGGGAGATTGACCTCCAACATAACCCTCTCTCTCTGTTCCTCCTCCCACCCGAATTCTCCCATTATTTCCACTGTCCTGATTACTTTTACTGAATGTTACACCTCGTTTTCTCTTCCCCTTTTTACAAGAATGTTGCCAGGACTCGAGGGTGTGAGCTACAGGGAGAGGTTGAGTAGGCTGGGTCTCTATTCCATGGAGCGCAGGAGGATGAGGGGTGATCTTATAGAGGTGTATAAAATCATGAGAGGTATCGATCGGGTAGACGCACAGAGTCTCTTGCCCAGAGTAGGGGAATCGAGGACCAGAGGACATAGGTTCAAGGTGAAGGGGAAAAGATTTAATAGGAATCTGAGGGGTAACCTTTTCACACAAAGGGTGGTGGGTTTACGGAACAAGCTGCCGGAGGAGGTAGTTGAGGCTGGGACTATCCCAACATTTAAGAAACTGTTAGACAGGTACATGGATAGGACAGGTTTGGAGCGATATGGACCAAACGCAGGCAGGTGGGACTGGTGTAGATGGGACATGTTGGGCGGTGTGGGCAAGTTGGGCTAAAGGGCCTGTTTCACTGCTCTATGACTATGAGCTCTCAATTTCACACCTTACCCTTCCATATCTCTGTGTCTCCCTCTCCCATGACACTGTCTGAAGGGTCTCGACCTGAAACGTCACCTATCCATGTTCGCCACAGATGCTGCCTGACCCGTTGAGTTACTCCAGCACTCTGTGAAACGTCACCTATCCACGTTCTCCACAGATGCTGCCTGACCCGCTGAGTTACTCCAGCACTCTGTGAAACTACTCAACCTCTCCCTGTAGCTCACACCCTCGAGTCCTGGCAACATTCTTGTAAAAAGGGGAAGGGAAAACGAGGTGTAACATTCAGTAAAAGTAATCAGGACAGTGGAAATAATGGGAGAATTCGGGTGGGAGGAGGAACAGAGAGAGAGGGTTATGTTGGAGTCCAATCTCCCTCCCAACCCCATTCTCCTGCCCATAACCCCTGACACCCGCACTAATCAAGAATCAATCTATCTCAGCCTTAAATATATCCACTGACTTGTGGCCTCCATCGCCGTCTGTGGCAATGAATCCCACAGATTCACCGCCCTCTGGCGAAATAAATTCCTCCTCATCTCCTTCCTAAAGGAACGCCCTTTAATTCTGAGGCTGTGCCCTCTAGTCCTAGACTCTCCCACTAGTGGAAACATATTTTTAGTTTAGTTTAGAGATACAGCACGGAAGCAGGCCCTTCGGCCAGACTCCGTACAGACCAACGATACACTAGGGACAGTTTTACAATTACTGAATTACCAAAAGCAATTAACCTACAAACCCCGCACGTCTTTGGAGTGTGGGATGAAACCGGAGCACACGGAGAAAAACCCACGCAGGTCATGGAGAGAACGTACACACTTTGTACAGACAGCACCCGTAGTCAGGATGGAACCCGATTCTCTTGAGCTGTGAGGCAGCAACTCTACCGCTGCACCACCGTGCCAACCCATTTTTTGTTATTTTTCTATCCATGATTCCAATTTTTATTCCACACCAGCTCGCTGGTTCACAAATTGTTCACATTGAGAATGTTAACCTAAGGGGAAACATTTCCACACAGAGGTTGGTGGATGTAAAGAACGAGCTGCCGGAGGAGGTAGTTGAGGCTGGGACTATCACAACACTTGGAGGTCAATGTTCACACCCGTGAAATGAGCTGCCCGTGAAATACCAGATGCTGCTCCTCCAATTTGTGCTGGGCCTCACTCACTCACTCACTCACTCACTCACTCACTCACTCACTCACTCACTCACTCACTCACTCACTCACTCACTCACTCACTCACTCACTCACTCACTCACTCACTCACTCATTCACTCACTCACCTACTCACTCACTCACCCACTCACCCACTCACTCACCCACCCACTCACTCACCCACTCACCTACCCACTCACTCACTCACTCACTCACTCACACACTCACTCACACACACCCACTCACCCACCCACTCGCCCACTCACTCACTCACCCACTCACCCACCCACTCACCCACTCACCCTGACAATGCAGGAGGCCCAGGACACACTCGATGCAGGTTATTGGGCCCTGAGGGAGGTGAGTGGGGATTGGATGTGAATCACAGGGTGTGAGAGTGGAGGGGAATATCAACGTCAGGCTGGGACTGCCAGCTGTTTCCATCCATCAGCAGCTGCTGGGAGATTCTGTCTCAACTTTAAACTATTGATTAGAAGAGTCCACACGGACTTTGGAGCCGGTATTAATAAGGTTCCACGTGGAAGGTCAAAGACCCGTTGGGCAAGTCACACCGGGGGGGAAGGGGGGTATACGTACGGCGTGTGGGCCGGTGGAAGGACATGGGGATGAGGAAGAGAAGAATCAGACAAGCTGGACACTCCATGGCCGCTCGTCTGGTCTCTGCCCTCGTTCTCCTGCAGTTTAATCCTCTCTCCCAGACGGTCAATGATTAACCTGCTGACAGCGATGATCCGTCCACACCGCGGCCACACGGGGGGGGGGGGGTGGGGGGAGGTCAGTATCTGCCTGGTCACTCACACTGACCCACTGGATCCAAGCTTTGAATCCCACCTGACCAACGGCCTTGTGTGTGTGGGTCAGTCACACCTCTCTGGCCACTGGGGCCACTTCACCCACACACTGGTCACTGCGGACACACACTAGTCTCTGGATCCAGGCTGAGTCTCTGCAGTGACCAGAGTGGTGTGGCTGACCCACACACACTGGGCAGTGGTGGGATTCAAACCCTCGCCTCTGCAGAAACAGCCTAGATCCAGAGATCAGTGATCACAGTGACCAGTGTGTGGCCGCAGTGGCCAAAGGGCCAGATTTCTTTGCTCTAAGAAAGTGAGATGAAGGTCTGTTCAGTCTTGCCCATCTGATCGATGTTCCAGTCACAGCCTCATGGACACGTCCAGAGACCCCCCTCCACCCCTGCTCCCCCACGTCCCCCCCCCTGCTCCCTCCTCCCCATTGTGAACAATTTTGGGCCCCGTATCTGAGGAAGGATGTGCCGGCTCTGGAGAGGGTCCAGAGGAGGTTTACAAGGATTGACCTATGATCCCTGACACATGGTCAAAGGGTACCAGTACCTGGAGGACACGAACTCGGACCAATCGGAGGAGGGAGAAACTCCACGTGACCCGCGGGACAGCAGGGAAACGACGCAGACTGAGGAATGGCCTTGGTGACCCCCTCTCTCTCCCCCTCCCCTGTCTCCCCTCTCTCCTCCCGCTCTCTCTCCCCCCGCTCTCTCTTCCCCCTCTCTCTCGCTCCCCCCTCTCTCTCACCTCCCCTCTCTCTCCCCTCTTTCTCCTCCACTCCACTCTACCCCCTCTCTCTCTCTCTCTCTCTCTTTCCTCCTTTTAATAACGTATTCGTTTTTAATAAATTATTAAACAAACTCGAGCCTGGTGTTGATGTTCTCTGCTGTGTGCGGACCCCACCACAGGTCTGTGGGGGTTAGAGGGGGGAGGGGAGTGGCAGTGGGTGAGGGGGACTGGGGAAGAGGGAGGGCAAGGGGGAGGGGAGGGGGGGGCGGGGTAGTGGGCGGAGAACTGCAGGTACCTAATGACCACCACACCCGTGTGTCCAGGTGCAGCTCCTTAAAGCCCACGTAAGGGATCGAGGAGCAGCTGGTTGACCTCAGGACCATCCTGGAGACTTGGACAGGACGTAGAGAGAGGTCATCACGTGGATGCCCAGCAAGAGAGAAGGTGGTCCCTCGAGGTAGGGAATGAGACGGTGCTGTGACACTCAAGAATGGAGGGTGATGAGGGGAAGTATCGGAGACAGAATAGACAGCGAAGAAGGCAGAACTGCAGGTGCTGCTTAAACCGGAGACAGACACAAAAAGCTGGAGTAACTCAGTGGGTCAGGCAGCATTGGGGCATGGATAGGTACATTGTACCTGGTTCAGTGAGTGGAGACTGGCAGATTGGGGCATGGATAGGTACATTGTTCCTGGTTCAGGGAGGGGCAGGTCTGGCAGCTCAATGTTCCGGGGTACAGGAGCTTCAGGAGAGACAGGGTGAGGGAAAATGTGTGGGGTGGGGGGGGGTTACATTATTGCTTAAGGAGGATGTCACGGCTGTGTTCAGAGGTAATATTACAGGCGGTTTGTCTAGAGGGGCTCTATGTGTGGAGCTGAGGAACAAGACAGGGATGATCACCTTGTTGGATAGTACTACAGACCCCCGTATAGTCCACGGGAATTAGAGCAGATATGCCAGGAGATTGCAGGTGAATGGTTGTTGTAGATGGGGATCCCAATGTTGACTGGAATAGTCATCGTGTGAATGATTGTAGATGGGGATCACAATATTGACTGGGAATGTCACTGTGAATGTTTTAGATGGAGATCCCAATATTGACTGGGAATGTCACAGTGTGAATGTTTTAGATGGAGATCCCAATATTGACTGGGAATGTCATAGTGTGAATGGGTGTTGTAGATGGGAATCCCAATGTTGACTGGGATAGTCATCGTGTGAGTTTTCTCCAGCAGTCAGAGCCTCACATGTGAGAGGCTGGTCAGGGTGGCACAGCGGTAGAGTTGCTGCCTCGATCCTGACTATGGGACCTTGCTGTCTGTACGGTGTAGTCTGTACGTTCTCCCGTGACCTGCGTGAGATCTTCGGTTTCCTCCCACACTCCAAAGATGTACAGGTTAATTGGCTTGGTGTAAATGTAAAAAATGTCCTTGTGGGTGTGCGATAATGTTAATGTGCGGGGATCGCTGGTCGGCGCGGACACAGTGGGCCAAAGGGCCTGTTTCCCCACTGTATCTCTAAACTAAAACTCTAAAACTTGATGTTGCCTAGGGACATTGGGAAGGGCAAGTGGATGAAGTGTTCGTGGAGCAATAACCACTGTTTGATTATGTTTAAGATAGTTCTGGACAAGGCCCATGTGTTCAAATTCTAAATTGGGGCAATGCCAACTTTCTTGTGTGTGGCGTGCACAGCCTAAAGTTGTAGGACAACTTGTTCTATTTGATTGTGCACGCCAGATTGATTGCATTCGTTGAAACAGGGCGGGGCACATGAAGGTTGCAACCTCCCACCCCCAAGGCCAACTTTGAGGGGATGAGACAGAAACTCACTCGTTGACCGGAGCAGGTTGTTGGAAGGAAAAGGAATTGCAGGGAAGTGGGATGTTTTTAAAAGTGCTGACAAGAGTTCAGGACACACATGTCCTTGTTAGAGTGAGGGTAAAGCAAGCTGGACTGACGAGGGAAATTGAGGCTTTGACCAAGAGTAAGAATTGGGACAGCTGGGATCAGGTGCATCCCTGGAGGAGTTTTGGGAACTAAGGTGCTAGCTAAAAAAGAAATAAGGAGATCGCATATCGCTCTATAGCTTTGGCAGATGTACAAAGGAGTTTTCTCCAGCAGTCAGGGATCGGTGTTGGGTCCTTTGTTGTTTGTCATGTACATCAATGAGCTGGATGAAGTGGTGGTAAATTGGATTAGTAAGTATGCAGATGATACCAAGATAGGGGGTGTTGTGGATAATGAAGAGGATTTCCAAAGTCTACAGAGTGATTTGGGCCATTTGGAAGAATGGGCTGAAAGATGGCAGATGGAGTTTAATGCTGATAAATGTGAGGTGCTACACCTTGGCAGGAGAAATCAAAATAGGACGTACATGATAAATGGTAGGAAATTGAAGAATACAGTTGAACAGAGGGATCTGGGAATAACTGTGCATAGTTCCTTGAAGGTGGAATCTCATATAGATAGGGTGGTAAAGAAAGCTTTTGGTATGCTAGCCTTTATAAACCAGAGCATTGAGTATAGAAGCTGGGATGTAATGTTAAAATTGTACAAGGCATTGGTGAGACCAAATCTGGAGTATGGTGTACAATTTTGGTCACCCAATTATAGGAAGGATGTCAACAAAATAGAGAGAGTACAGAGGCGATTTACTAGAATGTTGCCTGGGTTTCAACAACTAAGTTACAGAGAAAGGTTGAATAAGTTAGGTCTTTATTCTCTGGAGCGCAGAAGGTTATGGGGGGACATGATAGAGGTCTTTAAAATGATGAGAGGGATAGACAGAGTTGATGTGGATCAGCTTTTCCCTTTGAGAAAAGGGAAGATTCAAACAAGAGGACATGACTTCAGAATGAAGGGTAAGAAATTTGGGGGTAACATGAGGGGGAACATCTTTACTCAGAGAGTGGTAGCGGTGTGGAATGAGCTTCCAGTGGAAGTGGTGGAGGCAGGTTCGTTGGTATCATTTAAAAATAAATTGGATAGGCATATGGATGAGAAGGGAATGGAGGGTTATGGTATGAGTGCAGGTAGGTGGGACTAAGGGAAAAAAGTTGTTCGGCACGGACTTGTAGGGCCGAGATGGCCTGTTTCCGTGCTGTAATTGTTATATGGTTATATGGTTATATGGACAATCTCAAGAGATTGTATAAAGGGTAGCCAGAGAGAGCCAGAGAGAGTCAAGTCATGTCATGTGTCCCAAATGGGACAATGAAATTCTTGCTTGCTGCAGCACAACAGAGTATTTTAGGCATAAATACAGATCAGATCAGTGTGACCTTATACCATACAATATATATATACACATATAACTACACAGATAAAGTGCAATAGGCTGTTATAGTTCAGAGTTTGTTTGAGGTTGAGTTTAATAGCCTGATAGCTGTGGGGAAGTAACTATTCCTGAACCTGGATGTTGCAGATTTCAGGGTCCTGTACCTTTTACCTGAAGGCAGCAGAGAGATGAGTGTGGCCAGGATGGTGTGGGTCCTTGATGGTGCTGGCAGCTTTTTTGAGGCAGCGCCTGCGATAGATAGATCCCGTCGAGAGTGGGACCTCTAAGGGATCAAAGCGCTCACCTCTGTGTGGAGCCACAGGAGATGGACAAGATTTTACCATAGACGGAGGAACGTGGGGCATTCAATGGAAGTGTCTTGAGAGCTGACAGTGTTACAGTCAAAGAAGTACTGTAGGTACTATCGTGTATGAAGGTAGAACATCTCGAGCCTGATCGGATATATCCGAGGAGATTGTGGGAAAGTAGAGAGGAGCTAGAATACAAAAAGGATCCAAGGAGATTTACGAGAATGATCCCAGGAATCAGTGGGTTAACATGATGAGTGTTTGACGGCACTGGGCCTGTACTCGCTGGAGTTTAGAAGAATGAGGGGGGGACCTTACTTAAATGTACAGAATAGTGAAAGGCCTGGATAGAGTGGATGTGGAGAGGATGTTTCCACTAGTGGGAGAGTCTGGGACCAGAGGGCACAGCCTCAGAATTAAAGGGCGTTCCTGTAGGAAGGAGATGAAGAAGAATTTCTTTAGCCAGAGGGTGGTGAATCTGTAGAATTCATTGCCACAGACGCTGGTGGAGGGTAGATATAAAGTTTCATTCATTCAAGGTGGGGATCAGATTTAATTGGAACCTGAGGGGTAACCTTTCCACACAGAGGGTGGTGGGTGTATGGAACGAGCTGCCGGAGGAGGTAGTTGAGGCTGGGACTATCCCAACGTTTAAGAAACAGTTAGACAGGTACATGGATAGGACAGGTTTGGAGGGATATGGGCCAAGCGCGGGCAGGTGTGACTAGTGTAGATGGGGCATGTTGGGCGGTGTAGGGCAAGTTGGGCTGAAGGGCCTGTTTCCACGCTGTATCACTCTGTGACGAGTGTAGATGGGGCATGTTGGGCTGTGTAGGGCAAGTTGGGCTGAAGGGCCTGTTTCCGCTCTGTACCACTCTGTGACGAGTGTAGATGGGGCATGTTCGGCTGTGTAGGGCAAGTTGGGCTGAAGGAAGGGCCTGTTTCTGCTCTGCACCACTCCGTGACTAGTGTAGATGGGGCATGTTGGGCTGTGTAGGGCAAGTTGGGCTGAAGGACCTGTTTCCCTCTGTATCACTGACTAGTGCAGGGTCCAGTAGAGGTTTACGAGTGATTCCCGAGGTGATTGGGTTAATGTATGAGCAGTGTTCGAAGGCTCTGGGCCTGTACTCAAGGAGTTTAGAAAGATTAGGGTGGATCTCACTGAAATCGACAGAATAATAAAAGGCCTGGAAAGGGTGGATTTGGAGAACTTGTCTATTTAAACAGGAGGGGGGTTAAGGTGCATTTACAGAGCAACAGAACATAATGTTTTCACAAAAGACAAACACAGAGTGCTGGAGTAACTCAGCGGGTCAGGCAGCATCTGTGGAGATCATGGATAGGTGACGTTTCACAGAGTGCTGGAGTAACCCAGAGGGTCAGGCAGCATCTGTGGAGAACATGGATTGGTGACGTTTCAAAGAGTGCTGGAGTAACTCAGCGGGTCAGGCAACATCTGTGGAGAACATGGATAGGTGATGTTTCACAGAGTGCTGGAGTAACTCAGCGGGACAGGCAGCATCTCTGGAGAGAAGGGATGGCGACGTTTCGGGTCGAGACCCTTTTTCAGACTGATGTCAGGGGAAAGAGAAAAGGGAGATGTAGACAATGGATGTAGAGAGATAAAGAAAAAAATGAAAATTAAGGAAACAGGCCATTGTTAGCTGTTTGTTGGGTGTGACGGGTGAGGGAGAGATGGTGAGAGAGGGAATGCCGGGGTTACTTGATGTTAGAGAAATCAAGATTCATACCACTGGGCTGTAAGCTGCCCAAGCGAAATACGAGATGCTGTTCCTCCAATTTGTGCTGGACCTCACTCTGACAGTGGAGGAGACCGAGAACAGAAAGGTCTGTGTGGGAATTGGAAGGAAAATGAAAGTGTCCAGCAACTGGGAGACCAGGCAGGTTCAGGCGAGCTGAGTGAAGGTGTTCCGTGAAACGATCGGCCAGTCTACGTTTGGTCTCGCCGATGTATAAGAGTCCACATTTTGTTGCTACATCTTTCGAGGATTTAGACGGCCATAGAATGGAACGGATGTTTTTGTTGGAGCTTTGGTAGGCTGACTGGTGTTTTATAGAAACATAGAAAATAGGTGCAGGAGTAGGCCATTCGGCCCTTCAAGCCTGCACCGCCATTCAATATGATCATGTCTGATCATCCAACTCAGTATCCTGTACCTGCCTTCTCTCCATACCCCCTGATCCCTTTAGCCACAAGGGCCACATCTAACCCTCTTAAACATAGCCCATGATATTATATTTATATATATATTAGAAGCTTTAAGCATGGTTAGAGTCACATGCTGCAGGCAGATGTTTTAATGAACAAATACACTTTTGTGTCTCTTTATTGAACGACTCTAAAGGCATTGTTAAAGTTTATAGAGCCAATCCAAAGCAAGTACGTGATGAATGGTGTGTGAATAATTGGCCTACTCCTGCACCTTCATTCTTCTATGTTTCTAAACAGCAAATGTAAACTTTCTTTACTAACAATAAGTGATGCAGGGAAAGGGGAGTTTAGAATGGTTGTCACCCAGCACGGAAACAGGCCCTTCAGCCCAACTTGCCCCATGCCCACCAACATGTCCCATCTACACTAGTCACAGAGTCACGGAAACAGGCCCTTCAGCCCAACTTGCCCACACCGACCAACATGTCCCATCTACACTAGTCACAGAGTCACGGAAACAGGCCCTTCAGCCCAACTTGCCAACACTGGCCAACATGTCCCATCTACACTAGTCACAGAGTCACGGAAACAGGCCCTTCAGCCCAACTTGCCCCATGCCCACCAACATGTCCCATCTACACCAGTCACAGAGTCACCCAGCACAGAAACAGGCCCTTCAGCCCAACTTGCCCACACCGGCCAACATTGCCCCATCTACACTAGTCCCACCTGCCCGTGTTTGGCCCATATCGCTCCAAACCTGTCTTATCCATGTATCTGTCCAAGTGTTGTGATAGTCCCAGCCTCAACTACCTCCTCCGGCAGCTCGTTCTATACACCCACCAACCTCTTTGTGGAAATGTTTCCCCTTATGTTAACATTCTCAATGTGAACAATTTGTGAACCAGCCGGCTGGTGTGCAATAAAAATTGGAATCATGGATAGAAAAATAACAAAAAATGGGTTGGCACGGTGGTGTAGCGGTAGAGTTGCTGCCTCACAGCGCAAGAGAACCGGGTTCCATCCTGACTACGGGTGCTGTCTGTACAAAGTCTGTACGTTATCTCCATGACCTGCGTGGGTTTTCTCCGGGTGCCCCGGTTTCATCCCACACTCCAAAGACGTGCGGGGTTTGTAGGTTAATTGCTTTTGGTAATTCAGTAATTATAAAACTGTCCCTAGTGTACGGGGCGATCGTTGGTCTGTACGGACTCTGGCCGAAGGGCCTGTTTCCGTGCTGTATCTCTAAACTAAACTAAACATATGTTTCCACTAGTGGGAGAGTCTAGTACTAGAGGGCACAGCCTCAGAATTAAAGGGCGTTCCTTTAGGAAGGAGATGAGGAGGAATTTATTTCGCCAGAGGGTGGTGAATCTGTGGGATTCATTGCCACAGACGGCGATGGAGGCCACAAGTCAGTGGATATATTTAAGGGTTAGAGGGGGAGGGGAGTGGCAGTGGGTGAGGGGGTCTGGGGGAGAGGGAGGGCAAGGGGGAGGGGAGGGGGGCGGGGGTAGTGGGGGGAGAACTGCAGGTACCTAATGAGCACCACACCCGTGTGTCCAGGTGCAGCTCCTTAAAGCCAACGTTAGGGAACAAGGAGCAGCTGGTTGACCTCAGGAGAATCCTGGAGACTTGGACAGGACGTAGAGAGAGGTCATCACGTGGATGCCCAGCAAGAGAGAAGGTGGTCCCTCGAGGTAGGGAATGAGACGGTGCTGTGACACTCAAGAATGGAGGGTGATGAGGGGAAGTATCGGGGACAGAATAGACAGCGAGGAAGGCAGAACTGCAGGTGCTGCTTAAACATGAGACAGACATAAAAAGCTGGAGTAACTCAGTGGGTCAGGCAGCATTGGGGCATGGATAGGTGCATTGTACCTGGTTCAGTGAGTGGAGACTGGCAGCTTGGGGCATGGATAGGTACATTGTACCTGGTTCAGGGAGGGGCAGGTCTGGCAGCTCAATGTTCCGGGGTACAGGAGCTTCAGGAGAGACAGGGTGAGGGAAAAGGAGTGGGGTGAGGGGGGTGTTACATTATTGGTTAAGGAGGATGTCACGGCTGTGTTCAGAGGTAACATTACAGACGGTTTGTCTAGAGAGGCTCTATTTGTGGAGCTGAGGAACAAGAAAGGGATGCTCACCTTCTTGGGTAGTACTACAGACCCCCGTATAGTCAACGTGAATTAGAGCAGATATGCCAGGAGATTGCAGGTGAATGGTTGTTGTAGATGGGGATCCCAATGTTGTCTGGAATAGTCATCGTGTGAATGATTGTAGATGGGGATCCCAATATTGACTGGGAATGTCACAGTGTGAATGTTTTAGATGGAGATCCCAATATTGACTGGGAATGTCATAGTGTGAATGGGTGTTGTAGATGGGGATCCCAATGTTGACTGGGATAGTCATCGTGTGAATGATTGTAGATGGGGTGAAAATTGTCGAATGTGTTCAGGAGAGTTTTCTCCAGCAGTCAGAGCCTCACATGTGAGAGGCTGCTCAGGGTGGCACAGCGGTAGAGTTGCTGCCTCGATCCTGACTATGGGACCTTGCTGTCTGTACGGTGTAGTTTGTACGTTCTCCCGTGACCTGCGTGAGATCTTCGGTTTCCTCCCACACTCCAAAGATGTACAGGTTAATTGGCTTGGTGTAAATGTAAAAAATGTCCTTGTGGGTGTGGGATAGTGTTAATGTGCGGGGATCGCTGGTCGGCGCGGACTCAGTGGGCCAAAGGGCCTGTTTCCCCACTGTATCTCTAAACTAAATCTCTAAAACTTGATGTTGCCTAGGGACATTGGGAAGGGCAAGTGGATGAAGTGTTCGTGGAGCAATAACCACTGTTTGATTAGGTTTAAGATAGTTCTGGACAAGGCCCACGTGTTCAAATTCTAAATTGGGGCAAGGCCAACTTTCTTGTGTATGGCGTGCACAGCCTAAAGTAGTAGGACAACTTGTTCTATTTGATTGTGCACGCCAGATTGATGGCATTCGTTGAAACAGGGCGGGGCACATGAAGGTTGCACCCCCAAGGCCAACTTTGAGGGGATGAGACAGAAACTCACTCGTTGACCGGAGCAGGTTGTTGGAAGGAAAAGGAATGTCAGGGAAGTGGGATGTTTTTAAAAGTGCTGACAAGAGTTCAGGACATACATGTCCTTGTTAGAGTGAGGGTAAAGCAAGCTGGGCTGACGAGGGAAATTGAGGCTTTGGCCAAGAGTAAGAATTGGGACAGCTGGGATCAGGTGCATCCCTGGAGGAGTTTTGGGAACTAAGGTGCTAGCTAAAAAAGAAATAAGGAGATCGCATATAGCTCTATAGCTTTGGCAGATGTACAAAGGACAATCTCAAGAGATTGTATAAAGGGTAGCCAGAGAGAGCCAGAGAGAGTCAAGTCATGTCATGTGTCCCAGATGGGACAATGAAATTCTTGCTTGCTGCAGCACAACAGAGTATTTTAGGCATAAATACAGATCAGATCAGTGTGACCATATACCATACAATATATATATACACATATAACTACACAGATAAAGTGCAATAGGCTGTTATAGTTCAGAGTTTGTTTGAGGTTGAGTTTAATAGCCGGATAGCTGAGGGGAAGTAGCTATTCCTGAACCTGGATGTTGCAGATTTCAGGCTCCTGTACCTTCTACCTGAAGGCAGCAGAGAGATGAGTGTGGCCAGGATGGTGTGGGTCCTTGATGGTGCTGGCAGCCTTTTTGAGGCAGCGCCTGCGATAGATAGATCCCGTCGAGAGTGGGACCTCTAAGGGATCAAAGCGCTCACCTCTGTGTGGAGCCACAGGAGATGGACAAGGTTTTACCATAGACGGAGGAACTTGGGGCAGACAATGGAAGTGTCTTGAGAGCTGACAGTGTTACAGTCAAAGAAGTACTGTAGGTACTATCGTGTATGAATGTAGAAACATCTCGAGCCTGATAGGATATATCCGAGGACATTGTGGGAAAGTAGAGAGGAGCTAGAATACAAAAAGGATCCAAGGAGATTTACGAGAATGGTCCCAGGAATCAGTGGGTTAACATGATGAGTGTTTGACGGCACTGGGCCTGTACTCGCTGGAGTTTAGAAGAATGAGGGGGGGACCTTACTGAAATGTACAGAATAGTGAAAGGCCTGGATAGAGTGGATGTGGAGAGGATGTTTCCACTAGTGGGAGAGTCTAGGACCAGAGAGCACAGCCTCAGAATTAAAGAGCGTTCCTTTAGGAAGTAGATGGGGAAGAATTTCTTTAGCCAGAGGGTGGTGAATCTGTAGAATTCATTGCCAACGACGCTGGTGGAGGGTAGATTTAAAGTTTCATTCATTCAAGGTGGGGAACAGATTTAATAGGAACCTGAGGGGTAACTTTTCCACACAGAGGGTGGTGGGTGTATGGAACGAGCTGCCGGAGGAGGTAGTTGAGGCTGGGACTATCCCAACGTTTAAGAAACAGTTAGACAGGTACATGGATAGGACAGGTTTGGAGGGATATGGGCCAAGCGCGGGCAGGTGTGACTAGTGTAGATGGGGCATGTTGGGCGGTGTGGACAAGTTGGGCTGAAGGAAGGGCCTGTTTCCGCTCTGTATCACTCTGTGACTAGTGTGTGACTAGTGTAGATGGGGCAAGTTGGGCGGTGTAGGGCAAGTTGGGCTGAAGGGCCTGTTTCCACGCTGTATCACTCTGTGACGAGTGTAGATTGGGCATGTTGGGCTGTGTAGGGCACGTTGGGCTGAAGGGCCTGTTTCCGCTCTGTGCCACTCTGTGACAAGTGTAGATGGGGCATGTTGGGCCGTGTAGGGCAAGTTGGGCTGAAGGGCCTGTTTCCACGCTGTATCACTCTGTGACGAGTATAGATGGGGCATGTTGGGCTGTGTAGGGCAAGTTGGGCTGAAGGGCCTGTTTCCGCTCTGTACCACTCTGTGACGAGTGTATATGGGGCATGTTGGTGGGTGTGGGCAAGTTGGGCTGAAGGAAGGGCCAGTTTCCGCTCTGTATCACCCTGTGACATGTAGATGGGGCATGTTGGGCCGTGTGGGCAAGTTGGGCTGAAGGAAGGGCCTGTTTCCACACTGTATCACTCTGTGACGAGTGTAGATGGGGCATGTTGGGCTGTGTAGGGCAAGTTGGGCTGAAGGGCCTGTTTCCGCTCTGTATCACTCTGACTAGTGCAGGGTCCAGTAGAGGTTTACGAGTGATTCCCGAGGTGATTGGGTTAATGTATGAGCAGTGTTCGAAGGCTCTGGGCCTGTACTCATGAAGTTTAGAAAGATTAGGGTGGATCTCACTGAAATCGACAGAATAATAAAAGGCCTGGAAAGGGTGCATTTGGAGAACTCGTCAATTTATACAGGAGGGGGGTTAAGGTGCATTTACAGAGCAACAGAACATAATGTTTTCACAAAAGACAAACACAGAGTGCTGGAGTAACTCAGCGGGTCAGGCAGCATCTGGGCAGAAGATGGATAGGTGACGTTTCACAGAGTGCTGGAGTAACTCAGCGGGTCAGGCAGCATCTGTGGAGAACATTGATAGGTGACGTTTCACAGAGTGCTGGAGTAACTCAGCGGGTCAGGCAGCATCTGTGGAGAAGATGGATAGGTGACGTTTCACAGAGTGCTGGAGTAACTCAGCGGGTCAGGCAGCATCTGTGGAGAACATGGATAGGTGACGTTGCACAGAGTGCTGGAGTAACTCAGCGGGTCAGGCAGCATCTGTGGAGAACATGGATAGGTGACGTTTCACAGAGTGCTGGAGTAACCCAGTGGGTCAGGCAGCATCTGTGGAGAACATGGATAGGTGATGTTTCACAGAGTGCTGGAGTAACTCAGCGGGACAGGCGGATGTTTTTGTTGGAGCTTTGGTAGGCTGACTGGTGTTTTATAGAAACATAGAAAATAGGTGCAGGAGTAGGCCATTCGGTCCTTCAAGCCTGCACCGCCATTCAATATGATCATGGCTGATCATCCAACTCAGTATCCTGTACCTGCCTTCTGTCCATACCCCCTGATCCCTTTAGCATGGTTAGAGTCACATGCTGCAGGCAGATGTTTTAATGAACAAATACACTTTTGTGTCTCTTTATTAAACGACTCTAAAGGCATTGTTAAAGTTTATAGAGCCAATCCAAAGCAAGTACGTGATGAATGGTGTGTGAATAATTGGCCTACTCCTGCACCTTTATTCTTCTATGTTTCTAAACAGCAAATGTAAACTTTCTTTATTAACAATAAGTGATGCAGAGAAAGGGGAGTTTAGAATGGTTGTCACCCAGCACGGAAACAGGCCCTTCAGCCCAACTTGCCCCATGCCCACCAACATGTCCCATCTATACTAGTCACAGAGTCACGGAAACAGGCTCTTCAGCCCAACTTGCCCCATGCCCACCAACTTGTCCCATCTACACCAGTCACAGAGGCACCCAGCACAGAAACAGGCCCTTCAGCCCAACTTGCCCACACCGGCCAACATTGCCCCATCTACACTAGTCCCACATGCCCGTGTTTATAATAATAATAATAAATTTTATATTTAATGGGCGCCTTTCATACAAAATCTCAAGGACACATTACATAGTAAACATATAATCGGAATATAACAATAAGGACATCACAGAGACACAAATTAAAAACAGGATTCAATCCAAAAACAGAAAATCAAAAACACAGTGTGAAGAGGGAGCAGCGGCAACCAAATCGTGCCAGCGTCCACTCTCTCTTCACGGCAGCCATCTTGGACACAGACATACAAGACTACAAATAGACAAAAAAAATCATCCCCCCACAGTGGGTAGCACTGTGGAGGAAGGCACAATGTCCAGTCCCCACCCCATGTTCACCCCAAAGTCAGGCCTATTGAGGCCACCGCAATTGCCTCTACGGAGGCCCGATGTTCCTGGCCGTTCTCACCGGGTGGTCTTGCCCCGGCGTCGGGAGAGTCCTTGGCCCATATCGCTCCAAACCTGTCCTATCCATGTATCTGTCCAAGTATTGTGATAGTCCCAGCCTCAACTACCTCCTCCGGCAGCTCGTTGTATACACCCACCACCCTTAGATTAACATTCTCAATGTGAACAATTTGTGAACCAGCGAGCTGGTGTGGAATAAAAATTGGAATCATGGATAGAAAAATAACAAAAAAAGGGTTTGGCACGGTGGTGCAGCGGTAGAGTTCCTGCCTCACAGCTCAAGAGAATCGGGTTCCATCCTGACTACGGGTGCTGTCTGTACAAAGTTTGTACGTTCTCTCCATGACCTGCGTGGGTTTTCTCCGGGTGCCCCGGTTTCATCCCACACTCCAAAGACGTGCGGGGTTTGTAGGTTAATTGCTTTTGGTAATTCAGTAATTGTAAAACTGTCCCTAGTGTACGGGGGCGATCGTTGGTCTGTACGGACTCTGGCCGAAGGGCCTGTTTCCGGGCTGTATCTCTAAACTAAACTAAAAATATTTTTCCACGAGTGGGAGAGTCTAGGACTAGAGGGCACAGCCTCAGAATTAAAGGGCGTTCCTTTAGGAAGGAGATAAGGAGGAATTTATTTCGCCAGAGGGTGGTGAATATGTGGGATTCATTGCCACACACGGTGATGGAGGCCACAAGTCAGTGGATATATTTAAGGCTGAGATAGATAGATTCTTGATTAGTGCGGGTGTCAGGGGTTATGGGCAGGAGAATGGGGTTGGGAGGGAGAGATAGATCAGCTGTGATTGAATGGTAGAGTAGGCTCGATGGGCCGAATGGCCTAATTCTGATTCTGTGTGCTATGGTCGTCTCTGACTTAAGGACATGTAAGCAGCCACTTTGGGCAATTATTGTTCCACAGACAACTACTGCCCCAGGTGGATATCATGATGTGTGCAACAACATTGATCGGCCACTGGTGAATGTGATTATTGGCTTTATTGAAGCTGTTTAGAAAATTGGCAATTGTATAAAAGGGGAAGTTGTGGGAGTGTCTGTGTGCAGTCGTCCTGAGCTGTGGATGGGAACAGTGGTCCTGAGTTATGGATGGGAGCAGTGGTCCTGAGCTATGGATGGGAGCAGTGGTCATGAGCTATGGATGGGAGCAGTGGTCAGGGCAGAGACAGGGAGTCTTCCCTTGTGTCTGATGTGGATCTATATCTCCAGGGCATGAGGTCGGTGAGAACACTACAGCTTTCTACTGAATTGTGTTTGCTTCTTTGATTAATTCTGCTGACTTTTCCTTTTAATTGTTGTCATTTGAAGTGTCCAGGGGTTTTAATGATTATTTTTTTCTGGTGCAACTGGAATTGTGTTGTTTCTGTGTTGTATCTCCAAACTAAAAGGATGTTTCCACTAGTGGGAGAGTCTCGCACCAGAGGGCACAGTGTCAGAATAAAAGGATGTAACTTTACTAAAGTGATGATACCCTAACCTTATCACAACTGAATATGGCTGCTGTAAATGTAGAAACAAAGACCTGTAGATGCAGGCTTATACCAAAGATAGACACATTACTGGAGTAACGCAATGGGTCAGGCAGCATCTCTGGAGAAATAAGAGATTTTGGGATGAAATAGAAGAAAGGTTCTTACCCAAAATATCACCCATCCTTTTCCTCCAGAGATGGTGCCTGACCTGCTGAGTTTCTCCAGCACTCTTATCATGGTCTCCTCTATATCCCACAGCTCTGCTCTTACTCCCCATCCCCCTACTCGTAACAGGACAGAGTCCCCCATGTCCCCCATTGCAGGTACAGATTCCCTTCTACTATAGATGAGGCTCGTATCATGGTCTCCTCTATATCCCACAGCTCTGCTCTTACTGCCCACCCCCCTACATGTAACAAGGACAGAGCCTCCCATTTCCTCACCTTCCACCTTGCCAGCCGTCACATACAACAGATAATCCTCCAACATTTCGCCACCTCCAACGGGATCCCAACATTGGCCTCATCTTCCCATTCTCCAATTTCAGTGGTTTCTCCCTCTTTCCCCTTCCCAGCTCTCCCACAGCCGAATGTCTCTGCCTTTTCCTTTCTTAGCTCGATCCCAACATCAGTCTGAAGAAGGGTTTTGACCTGAAACGTCGCCTATTCCTTCTCTCCATAGATGCTGCCTGACCTGGTGAGTTACTGCAGTGCAGCGGATCATCACATGGTGGGAGTGTTGACCACAAATTGGAACGACCTGTTGTGTGATTTCACTGCACATTGGGAGTTGCTGTCTACCAATTAGATGTTGTGCTCTTTACTGCAGAATGGTTCTTTATTGCTCTGTGACTTTTTTTCCTTTCCCTGTAATGCACCCATTGCTCATATGCCAAACTTAGTAAAAGCCCTGAAACCAGGGAAGATTTGGCATGAAAATCTAGGAACTGCAGGGGCTGGTTTGAAAAAAAGAAGAAGAAAAAAAGACACAAAGTTGTGGAGTAACTCAGTGGGGCATGCAGCATCTGTGGTGAACATGGTGACGCTTCACAGAATTAAATATTAATAATTAAGTAATAACAACGAAATAGTAATAACAACTAACTAGTCCTTTCTTGTACGCTCATCTCTCAAACAGTCCCATATTCCCTTCTATCCCTTCCACCCATCCCTCCTAGTTTCATATTTCTCCAGGCATTGTCCACATGTCCAAGTGTTTTTACCTTGAGGACTAGAATCTTCTCACCCAGGACTGTCCGACCCACTGAGTTACTCCCGCAATGTGTCTAATTGTAGAGATGGATGTTGGAACATTTCAAACATTAAAATGTTAATTTGATTTTTCAGCATCAAGTCTACCTGGATTTGGTCTTTATGGATGTCATAGGAAGATAAGGTACGTATTTCTAACTCTTCAGTTTAATGGGATAAATGTGTTAAATTATTGATAGCTTTTTCAAATGTGTTTCTTCAACGTCGAGGTGCTCGCAGTCTCTGGTAGAGACCGATGTCGGGAAGCTCCAAAGAACGCGAAAGGTTCGACTAGAACCCGAGTGAGCTGGGATTCAACCCCCCGATGCAGGACCCCCGACACGGACGTACCGACCGCCGGCTACGGGAGTCAAGATCGTCCTGTCAACGGAAGGCTCGAGGCCCCAGACCACGGGAGACCAAAGAAGGGAAGAGTTTGAACTTTGTGTCTGTTGCTTTTTATTGGTATGAGTGTATGTTAAATGAAATTCCTCGTGTTGCAAATCATACTTTTTTTTTTGCAACACGAGCCACCCCATGCTTGAATCGTGAGTAAATGCACAGTGCTGGAGGAACTTGGTGGGTTTGACAACCCTGAACGATTGGACAGATGACTAATCGGGTCCGGAGCTCTCAGTCTGAAATACGGGGGAGAGCTGGAAATTAGGTGGGGGTTGGGCACTGCCAAACAGGAAATGGGTGGATTACAGGTGGGTGGGCGATGGGCAAATGGATGGAGTAAGTGCCAAAGGCTGAAGGTGAAGGTGATCAAACATGTTGGATAAGGACAAGAACTGTGAAATGTAAAACCACGGTGAGGTGGGGTTGGAAGGGAAATATGGGACAGTTGAGAGATGAGCATACTTCCCTTCATTAACTAAGTAATAACTAAATAACAATAACTAAATAACAATAACTAAATAACAACTAAGTAATAATAAATAAATACAAATAAATAGCAATAACTAAGTAATACCAACTAACTAGTCCTTTCTTGTACGCTCATCTCTCAAACAGTCCCATATTCCCTTCTATCCCTTCCACCCATCCCTCCTAGTTTCATATTTCTCCAGGCATTGTCCACATGTCCAAGTGTTTTTACCTTGAGGACTATAATCTTCTCACACAGGACTGTCCGACCCACTGAGTTACTCACGCACTTTGTCTAATTGTAGAGACGGACGTTGGAACATTTCAAACATCAAAATGTTAATTTCATTTTTCAGCATCAAGTCTACCTGGATTTGGTCTTTATGGATGTCACTGGAAGATAAGGTACGTATTTCTAACCCTCTTCAGATTAATGTGATAAATGTGTTCAATTATTGATGGCTTTTCCAAATGTGTTTCTTCAACATCGAGGAGCTCGCAGTCTCTGTTAAAGGGCTTTCTCATTGTGCGACCTGAAGCAAGACCTAACAAGATTTAACATCGTGGGAACCTTCTGCGATAGCAGTACGGCATTCGTGGACCACCGAGGACCTCCGTGGCGCTAACGGCAGGTAGTCGTGTGACTTGGTAAGGTCGGGAGAAAATTCAAACATTTTTGAATTTCTCCAAGAGTGTCTTGAGCAGCGTTGCAACATTGTATGGACGCAGATGCCAGTGCGATATCCGTGCGATATCCGTAATGACACTTGCGAATACCGTGGGAACTCCTGCGAACGGTAAACCCGGAAGCTTGACAGAAGGGACATAAGGTGAGTAAAAGAGGTGGTCTCAATATCGCCAATGGACCATGTGTCCATCGAGGACGTCCCACCTAATTGTCATTGTTTGATAATCTTTTTCACAGTAAGACTTGCAGAGATGCCTCTCAGAAAATCGCAAAGAAAGGGGTCAAAGAAAGTCGGAAAGTTTTTAGCCATGCAGGTAAATGAGGAGGAAACTCAGCAAGCGAGACAGGTGGAGAGGCAAGAGGAGATGCCAGAGATACCACTGCCTGTGGGCTCCTTGGAGCAGGGAGAGGGTGATCAGGGTGTATTTGAGATTGCCTCCCCAGTAGCTGTTGCCTCCACAATATTCTCAGCAGACGAGAACATAAAGGTTAGATGGCAGAAGGTAAAGCCATATAACTTCAACAGGGAACAAGAGGGTGAACTGGTGGAGTGGTACCAATTCAATGAGATTCTCTATGACAAATCCAGAGAGGATTATAGAAATAGGGAGAGAAAGCGCAACCTGCTGGAGACGAAGGCTGCTGAGTATCCCCGGTGCTCATGTGAGTAACTATAACAATATATTAGTTTATGTACAGGAGAACAATTTAATGTTATCCATGATTTTAAAACATACAATGCTACAGATGTAAAAGTGCTGTTTTTGCAGTCACCTTTAATTTATCTTATAAGTCTGTCTGTTCCCTGCAGCTGCAATGTAAAAGTAGTGGCAGACAGCTTTTACACCCTCTTCGTTTGAAGTGGGAATCATGTCTCTTTTAGAGCCATAAAATAAATTATGCATGAGGTCCCAAATTATTCTTTAACTCATTAAAGAGCTCGGGTGAAATTCTGACAAAGTTTTTGAATGCACTTTTATCCTCTTCGCCCAGCACATTAAGCAGTTGCTCATATTGTCCTAATTGAGGTCTCCGTTGAAACATGGGCTTAACCCAGTGAGACTTCCTCTTAATTATTTTTTTAATTAATCTCACCCTTCTGCCTTCACGCAAGCGTTTTCGATGCACATGTTGCGCTAATGCATACAGCACGTCAATGAAAATAACAACCAGCCTGTACTCGAACCAACTTTGTATAGGCATGTCTGCAAATGAGACAATTCTACGAACGGAGGATATTTATATAGCGTGTGAAAAAAAAGTGACATCATTTGTTCCACGTGATTAACTACACTACAGTCCACGATGTTCATTCACGATTAACGGGAAAGATCGGGAGACGGACAAGTCAGTCGCACAAATGACAGAATTGCCGAGTACCGTGGGAACTCTTTATCGCGGGAACACGTTATCGTGCGGAACTCGTGCTGGACCACGACCACTTCACTCGGGTGACATCTTGCTTCAGGTCGCACCGTGAGAACTCGCCATTAGAGACCGATGTCGGGAAGCGCCAAAGAACGCGAAAGGTTCGACTAGACCCCGAGTGAGCTGGGATTCAACCCCCCGATGCAGGACCCCCGACACGGACGGCCCGACCGCCGGCTACGGGAGACAAGATCGTGCCGTCAACGGAAGGCTCGAGGCCCCAGACCGCGGGAAACCAACGAAGGGAAGAGTTTGAACTTTGTGTTCTGTTGCTTTTTATTGGTATGAGTGTATGATAAATGAAATTCCTCGTGTTGCAAATCATTCTTTTTTTTTTGCAACACGAGCCACCCCATGCTTGAATCGTGAGTAGATACACAGTGCTGGAGGAACTTGGTGGGTTTGACAACCTCTGAAGTATTGGACAGATGACTAATCGGGTCAGGAGCTCTCGGTCTGAAATACGGGGGAGAGCTGGAAATGAGGTGGGGGTTGGGCACTGCCTGACAAGTGGTGGGTGGGTTACAGGTGAGTGGGTGATGGGCAAATGGATGGAGTAAGTGCCAAAGGCTGAAGGTGAAAGTGATCAAACATGTTGGATAAGGACAAGAACTGTGAAATGTAAAACCAGGGCGAGGTGGGGTTGGAAGGTAAAAGTGAAATATGGGACGGTTGAGAGATGAGCATACTTCCCTTCATTAACTAAGCAATAATTAAATAACAATAATTAAATAACAATAATTAAATAACAAACTAAATAACAATAACTAAGTAATAATAACTAAATAATAAGTAAATACAACTAAATAGTAAAAACTAAGTAATATCATCTAGTCCTTTCTTGTACGCTCATCTCTCAAACAGTCCCATATTCCCTCTATCCCTTCCACCCATCTCTCCTACTTTCATATTTCCGTTCTCTCCTTATTTGGCATTTTGTCCCTTTCACATTGAGCCCTTGGCACTCACTCCATCCATTTGCTCATCACTCCTCACATGTACCACCTATTTCCTTGCTGGCTTTGTCCTGCGTGCCTCTGCCTCTTTTCACTCTCTTTCATCAGTCTGAGGAAGGTTGCTGACCTGCGGTGTCATCTGTCCATTCCACTTGCAGTCAGGCAGATTGTGCCTGAACTGCTGAATGCCTCCAGCACTTTGTCTTTGGCCAGAGCCATGTTCCCTGGTTGTAGTTGGCTCCTGTTACAGGGGAAGTAGTGTTTAGTATTGTGGCTAAGTCTCACTTTTATTAATGCTGCCCTTCCAAGTACTGTAGTTTTTGCAGTTGGTTTAAATCTCTGATTTGGATACATCTGCAGTGGTACCATTTCCTAATCCACCTTCCTCTGTAGGAGTGAGCAATTCCTGTTACTTTCCACCCAGAGTCTCCAAAGACTAGTTATATGCTGGTAGAAATATCTGCTGGGGTTGGACAATCTCCTCCCAATCTGCCAATGTTAGCATGTGCTGGGGCAAACTTCTTCCCCATCACTGTTAATTTCATTTGTCGCTGATTTAATTCAAAGGATGTTTTCACATAAAGCAATGGGTGTGTGTTCACTAGATATTCTGAGCGCCCTGTATACTCCTGTTGGTGTACAGGCATTGACGCCCATGGTATACAGCAGCAGGTGGCAGTTACAGAACTGTGTTTGGTTTAGCTGGGGTGTTGCTGAGCCATTTGATTAAGTCAATGCATTCTGATCCTTGCAGGATTCACTGCTGTGGTTACATGCAGTGGGACTTCCTGGAGATATTTCTCCAAGCACTGTCCGCGTGTTTGGGTGTTCATTTTGCAGAAAATATAATTTTGTCACCCGGTGCTCTGTTTATTGCACTGCTGCGGGTTTCTAATTGTGGTCGAGGCACCAAGAAGAACCTGTGGTGCCCATCCAAAATATGTCCAAACATCTCCATTGCCTGATAGATGGGCTGTCAACTTGGTGATCCAAGTGTGTGTTAGTGGTTAAAGGTGTAAAACAATGTTGGGAGGAATCAAACTATCAGTGATTGTTGTAGCGCCGAACTGTTGTATCGCCGAACTGTTGTATCGCCGAACTGTTGTATCGGGTTTAGAGTCGTTAGGGTTTAGAGTCGTTAGGGTTAGGGTCAGTGTTTAGGGGTTAGGGTTTAAGGGTTAGGGTCAGGGTTAGGGTTTTAGGGTTAGGATTAGGTTGTGATTTATCGGACAGTGGGACAACATGCCCTCTGGTGCTTAGTGATCTCGCCCTGGAGATTCCTTTTCACTGTGTACTGTCACTTGGTATCTGGCCCACGGTCTCATCACCCTTGTCCAAATCTCTTTGCCTTACACTTGCCCTTCTATAGATTTGTGGGAGTCAGTCAGGATCCACCCAAGGTTTGAGTTTGTCCATCCTGTTCGTGGCCCAAAGGGGTATAATTTCGGAAGCTCTGCGCCTCTGAAGTGGTCTATTATTGACTTAATGGATCGATAAAATATGTGTAGGTCCCCCTGCACTTGTTCCTTGTGGGATTTGGGAGTAAGGTCGATGGTGAGGCCTCTGTTCAGTACACTCTCTTGGGTTTTGGTCAGGGAGAATGTCTGAGAAAGGTTGAAGATTGTTTTCCCTAATTGTAGGGCCTGCCTCTCTTGGCATGGTGTGCCTAACAGTTTAAATGCTGCATCCACTCTCTGATCATGGCTCGGGCTGTGGGTTCTGTCCAGTGGACGTGGTCTGGGACTACTTTAAACTGGCCGGTGGGAATAGTGGGAATGTGTTTCTTGGTCTGTATGTAGTCATTAAGTTGCTGAGTGTGTCCTGCTCTGATGCTGGGAGTGACATGTTGAAGTTGATCCTAGGGATCCATATACTTGCATTAGGGAATTTACGACTGGCCATCTTGATTAGTGTTTGGAGTTGTTTGATGGCTGTCTGTGGTCTTTGTGTTTTATTATTAATGCCAAACGAGAGAATGACTTTTTGAGTTTCTGGGCATTGGCCCAATTAGCGAAGAATGGAAGTTCCGTGTATGAATTTTGCCCCTGGGAAAGAGATCTAATTCTCATCGGTTAGGGTTTTTAAGGGGTAGGTTGATGTTCCTCCCTTTCTGGGTGGCGCTTCCCATGTGCTCGGTCCTAGGACCGGTCACTTTGGTTGGGCTCTACCTGTTCTTTGTTTGGACTGGTCGGTCCACTTCCATTGTTTGTAATGTTACCAAATGTATCTGGTATCTTGTATCATTTGCTGCTTGTGTTTTCAGCATCTCTTGATCAATAAATGTCCAAATTCCTCTTGTCCACTATCATGTTTTGCAAGTCCTTAAGTTATGTATGTGCTCTGCCAACCTGTTTGTAGTCTGTGTGGCGTCAAAGGCTCTTCTGGGTAGGGGGTCCTGGCTGGGATAGGGGTGGGTATGGTGTTGTGGACGTGTCAGGGTCTCTTCCCTCTCTTTTGTAGCCTGTCTGGTTTATGGGGGAGTTTTGGTAGATTCTTCGTATACTAGCTGCTGGGGGGGGGGGGTCTCTGGGTTCGGGTGTATTTTTTTGGGGTTGTTTGGCGGGGATTCAGTGGGGTCTGTTGTAAGATTTAGGTTGGGGGGGGGGAAGAATTTGGGGGGATGTTTTGGGTTGTTCGGGGTGTTTTGTTATGGTGATTCAATGGGGTCTGCTGTTAGGGTTAGGTTGTAGAGCGGGGAGGGGGGTTTATCAGTTGTTTGGGGGGATGTTTTGGTTTGTTTGGGGGTGTTTTTAGGGTTGTTTGGGGTGATTCGGTGGGGTCTGCTGTTAGGTTTAGGTTGTAGGGTGGGGGGGTTTAGTTGTTTGGGGGCTATTTTGGGTTGTAGGTTCTTCGTATACTGGCTGCTAGGGGGGTCTCTGGGTTTGGGTGTATTTTTGGGGGGTTTTGGTGGGGATTCAGTGGGGTCCTGTTGTAAGGTTTAAGTTGTGGGGGGGAGGAATTGGGGGGCATGTTTGGGTTGTTCGGGGGTTTTATTAGGGTTTGGGGTGATTCAGTGGTGTCTGCTGTTAGGTTTAGGTTGTAGGGAGGGGGGGGTTGTTAGTTGTTTGAGGGGGCTGTTTTGGGTTGTTTGGGGTGTTTTCCTTGTTGTTTGGGGTGTTTCAGTGGGGTCTGCCGGGGCAGCTATCCGTGGTTTGGGTTAGGGTTATCATGGGGTGAGCTGTGTTTATCCTAACCTGTCTGACCCTCATTTGACTCCCTCTCTGGTTCTCCCTGCCTCCCTATCCTAGTTTTATAGTGTCCCTCACTTCCATCCTATGATTATTAGAGTCCATTCTATATAGGTTGGTACTGTTATTCTCCATCACCCCCACCCCCCTTGGATTGGGTTTCACCCTCCTGACTCCGTCTGTACCTTGTTTTGCCGCCTGGTCCCTCTGCGGTTTTGATTTGCCTGAGTGATGAAGCCCGTGTCACTGTAAAGGTTAGGTTGTGATTTATCGGACAGTGGGAAACATGCCCTCTGGTGCTTATCGATCTCCTCCTGGGGATTCCTTTTCACCATGTACTGTCACTTGGTATTTGGCCCACGGTTTCATCACCCTTGTCCAAATCTACTTGCCTTACACTTGCCCTTCCATAGATTTGTGGGAGTCAGTCAGGATCCACCCTAGGTTTGAGTTTATGCAAGGTTTAGGCCATTAGGCTCTTTCGTCTGTAGCGCTTCAATCCATAGTCTCTCTGCTCTCTTCCGTCTCCCTATTGTCCAATTATGTTTGTTTCAGGCCCATGATCTCCAGGGACTGGATCCCATGTTGCTGGAAGTGTCTGCTAATGGGTATGGATTGGTCCCCCCTTGTGATGTTGCTGATGTGTCCTGTCAGTCTCACTCTGATGCTGTTGCCTGTTTCGCCTATGTACAGTAAGTTGCACTCTTTACATCTAATTGCATACACCACATTCTTTTGCTCACATGTTATCCTCTGCGCTATCTGGCCTCTCTTCCCTGTTACACTGTTCTCTATATTTTTGGCTATTACTAAGTGGGTGCAGGCCCCACACCGTCTCTGCCCACAGCCTGGGGCTGTGTGTAGACTTGTACTGACCAGGATGTCCTTCAGATTTTTAGGCCCTCTTGTATGCTGACATTACCTTGTACCCTTTAGTGTGGCAAATCCCCTTTGGAATTGTTCAAACCGGCCCTTGACTATTTTGTGAGCCTGGACAGCCATGTTGCCATACCTTGTTATAGTGGCAAGTTCAATGTCGTCCCCGGCCTAGGTCTGGGCGCTTGTTTGCTTTTTAGAAAATCTGACTTAATGTGTCTTAATTTACGTTTGCAGTAACCCCTCTGTCTGAGGGCGGTGAAGAGGGCGCTTGTGGCCTGGTTGAAATCATCCTCCCTAGTACATATACGGTGGAAGCGGGTCAGTTGTGACTTAACGACACCCCTGAAGGTGTGTTTTGGGTGGTGGCTCGTGGTGTGTAGGAGGGTGTGTGTGTCTGTGGGTTTGAAGAAGACTTTGGTAGCTAGTTTGTGGTCTTGGGTATCTGATGGTAGTTTAAAGACAGTGGTGTCGAGGAAGTCCACCCTCTGCTGGCTGGTCACGGCCCTTACCTTGATGGATGGGTGATGGGCATTGAGTATGTCAATAAACTCCTGTAGTTCCCCCTCTGAGTGTGTCCACACTCCCCAAATGTCATCTAGGAATCTGTAGTAGCACATTGGACGCTTCGGCATTTGTGGAAAACTGTCTCCTCCCATTCTGCCATGTATATGTTGGCATAAGCTGGGGCAAACTTCTTCCCCATTGCTGTACCTTTGACTTGTAAATAGAACTCCCGTTTAAATTCAAAGTCATTCTTAGTCAAACCCAGATCCAGTAGTTTAATTAGGGCCTCGTTGGTCTCTCTGGGTCAGGATTTCTCTGTAGGATGTTTTTAACTGCCTGTATCCCCCTGTCTGTCTCTATGTTTGTGTACAGGCTTTCCACATCCATGGTGAAGAGTATTGCGTTGGGTGGTTATGTTGAGGGAGTTAACTATCGGGTGAAGTGGTAGGTGTCTCTGATGTAGCTGGGATGTTGTTGTCCCAACGGGTTAAGGTAGTGGTCAATGTATTCTGCTACCCCATAGGATTCGCTACTGCAATCTGATACTAGGGCCTACCTGGTGGTATTTCTCCAGGCACTGTCCACGTGTCTGGGTTTTTGTGTATCTTTGGGAGCATGTAGAATTTCCTCGCCCTGGTTGTGCTCGCCTGTCAAGTATTCTACTTGTTTGGCTAGGATGTATCCTGATCTCTTAAGCTCCTCCAAAATGTCCCTATTTCCTTTTGTGTTTCTTATATATGGGCTCATCTAACTAGTGTAGTGTTCTATCTTGTTCAGTTGTCTATGTGCCTCGAAGAGGGTACTGTTGTCTGTCCACGATGACTATACTAGCTCCCTTGTCTGCGGTTTGATCACTATCTCGTGTTCTCCTTCAGCTCTGGGTGTCGGGTAACTTCAGCCAGCCGCTTCCCTGGACCCTTCCTTCTGTGTTGCTGAAATTCATCCTGTGAGTTACTATCTGTGTCTAAAGTCCTCTGGTGCTGCGTGCAGGCCCTACGTGCTGGTCTGACCCTCTGTGCATGGGACCCCGTGTGTTGGAATGGAAAGGGAAGGTGTTGCAGTACCGGACATGTTTACCTGTGGCACCGCGGTCGTGACGTCCCTTCCGGCGGGTCGCTGTGGTCGGTTCGGTCTCGTCCCGGGAGGGTCCTGCGCTCGGCCGTGGTCTCTGGGAGAGAGGGCCGTGGGTGCCCTGGCGTGAGCAAGAGGCTCCGGTAGATAAGGGAGGACGTGCTGGGGGAATCAGAGAGTGCGGGTCGTGTCCAGTCTGCCAACCACGTCCCGGTCGCGGACCGGAAGTGGGCCTGGGTCTCGCGGACCGTGGAGCGCGGCTGGACCTGGGCCTGGTCCTGTTGCTGGGGTCGCAACACCACAATCTGGGGGCTAGTAGGTAGACGCACCGGGGTGTGGGGGGGGTTATGTCGGGGCTGGCGGTAGCGCAGGCGTGGGTGGCGCGGCCGCGGGGAGCGGGGGCCACGGGGAACGGAGCGGGGTGCGCTCGGGATGGGGCGTGATGTGGCCCAAGCCGTGCGGGGCCGCTCGATCTGGTTTCCTGTGAAATGGTAAACAAGTCTTGCGGGATATGTACCGCTACATTAGATATTACCGCCGCTGGCCTGGGGGTCTGGAAATCCCGCAAGCTGCTGCGCTGTTCCGGCCCAGTCTCTGAGGTCAGGTTCAAAACTCGATGTCTAAGGTCCTCCATTCTGATTTTAAATTTATCTCCCAAATTTCTCTTATTCCAGATTAGGGCCTTGGTGACAGCCTCCTGCACACGATCAGTGGGCTGGCCCTGGCGGTATTCATCATCCAAATATTCCAGACTGTTTTGGTAATGTTCAATTAAAATTTGCCTAGTGTGATTAGCCCAGGTTTCAGCATTAGAAGCCAATTTCTTAATGTTTCCTGGGTGGGATTTGCTGGTTTCACAAAGTGTGTTAATATATTTGCTTGCCTAGTGAGACCCCTGGGGGGTGTATTCCGTCCTTTTAGAACTCCTAGATGGTGTAGAGCCTGGGCCATTTTATAAATAACTCTCACCGCAACTGCAAAGGAATCCCTCGGTCTCGGTGGATTCCTGCGCTGGTTGCAATTCCCCCCATTACTGTTGTTAAGCAATCTCCCTTCCCCCTCTCCCCTCTGCATGTTACAACTCATTTCTGGTTTAGTAGATTATGCTGCAATGCTAACACAGTCAAATCTAAGCATCAATTATCTCTAGTGTCGTAAGGTTAAACACCAAGGTGCTCACCAAATCTTTGGTTCTTTCCAGCTCGCGGAGACCGCTTGCCGAACTCTTCCCGACTGGGCAACGATTTTCCAGTTTCGCTATCTCTGTAGCTTCTTCAGGGAAAGAGATCTAATTCTCATCGGTTAGGGTTTTTAAGGGGTAGGTTGATGTTCCTCCCTTTCTGGGTGGAGCTTCCCATGTGCTCGGTCCTAGGACCGGTCACTTTGGTTGGGCTCTACCTGTTCTTTGTTTGGACTGGTCGGTCCACTTCCATTGTTTGTAATGTTACCAAATGTATCTGGTATCTTGTATCATTTGCTGCTAGTGTTTTCAGCCTCTCTTGATCAATAAATGTCCAAATTCCTCTTGTCCACTATCATGTTTTGCAAGTCCTTAAGTTATGTATGTGCTCTGCCAACCTGTTTGTAGTCTGTGTGGCGTCAAAGGCTCTTCTGGGTAGGGGGTCCTGGCTGGGATAGGGGTGGGTATGGTGTTGTGGACGTGTCAGGGTCTCTTCCCTCTCTTTTGTAGCCTGTCTGGTTTATGGGGGAGTTTGGTAGGTTCTTCGTATACTAGCTGCTGGGGGGGGGGGGGGGGTTTCTCTGGGTTCGGGTGTATTTTTTTGGGGTTGTTTGGTGGGGATTCAGTGGGGTCTGTTGTAAGGTTTAGGTTGGGGGGGGGGGAAAGAATTTGGGGGGATGTTTTGGGTTGTTCGGGGTGTTTTGTTATGGTGATTCAATTGGGGTCTGCTGTTAGGGTTAGGTTGTAGGGCGGGGGGGGGGGGGTTTTCAGTTGTTTGGGTGGATGTTTTGGTTTGTTTGGGGGTGTTTTTAGGGCTGTTTGGGGTGATTCGGTGGGGTCTGCTGTTAGGTTTGGGGTGGGGGGGTTGTTATCAGTCGTATGGGGAGGGGATTGTTTTGGGTTATTCGGGGTGTTTTATTAGGGTTGGGGTGATTCAGTGGTGTCTGCTGTTAGGTTTAGGTTGTAGGGTTGGGGGGGGTTTGGTTGTTTTGGGGGCTGTTTTGGGTTGTTTGGGGTGTAGGTCCTTCGTATACTGGGCTGCTGGCGGGGGGGCTTTGGGTTTGGGTGTATTTTTTGGGGTGGTTTGGTGGGGATTCAGTGGGGTCTGTGGTAAGGTTTAAGTTGGGGGGGGGGGGAAGGAATTGGGGGGGATGTTTGGGTGTTCGGGGCGTTTTGTTAGGGTGATTCCAATGGGGTCTGCTGTTAGAGTTAGGTTGTAGGTGGGGGGGGTTATCATTTGTTTGGGGGATGTTTTGGGTTGTTCGGGGTGTTTTATTAGGGTTTGGGGTGATTCGTGGTGTCTGCTGTTAGGTTTAGGCTAGGTAGGGTTAGGGTAGGGTTAGGGTTAGGGTAGGGTTAGGGTTAGGGTTAGGCTTACAGCGTTAGGGGGTTAGGGTTAGGGTTATTTATCGGACAGTGGGAAACATGCCCTCTGATGCTTATCGATCTCCTCCGGGGGATTCCTTTTCACCATGTACTGTCACTTGGTATTTGGCCCACGGTTTCATCACCCTTGTCCAAATCTACTTGCCGTACACTTGCCCTTCCATAGATTTGTGGGAGTCAGTCAGGATCCACCCTAGGTTTGAGTTTATGCAAGGTTTAGGCCATAGGCACTTCGTCTGTAGCGCTTCAATCCATAGTCTCTCTGCTCTCTTCCGTCTCCCTATTGTCCAATTATGTTTGTTTCCAGCCATGATCTCCAGGGACTGGATCCCATGTTGCTGGAAGTGTCTGCTAATGGGTATGGATTGGTCCCCCCTTGTGATGTTGCTGATGTGTCCTGTCAGTCTCACTCTGATGCTGTTGCCTGTCTCGCCTATGTACAGTAAGTTGCACTCTTTACATCTAATTGCATACACCACATTCTTTTGCTCACAGGTTATCCTCTGCGCTATCTGGCCTCTCTTCCCTGTTACACTGTTCTCTATATTTTGGCTATTACTAAGTGGGTGCAGGCCCCACACCGTCTCTGCCCACAGTCTGGGGCTGTGTGTAGACTTGTACTGACCAGGATGTCCTTCAGATTTTTAGCCCTCTTGTATGCTGACATTACCTTGTACCCCTTTAGTGTGGCAATCCCTTTGGAATTGTTCAAACCGGCCCTTGACTATTTTGTGAGCCTGGACAGCCATGTTGCCATACCTTGTTATTATTGGCAAGTTCAATGTCGTCCCCGGCCTAGGTCTGGGCGCTTGTTTGCTTTTTAGAAAATCTGACTTAATGTGTCTTAATTTACGTTTGCAGTAACCCCTCTGTCTGAGGGCGGTGAAGAGGGTGCTTGTGGCCTGGTTGAAATCCTCCTCCCTAGTACATATACGGTGGAAGCGGGTCAGTTGTGACTTAACGATACCCCTGAAGGTGTGTTTTGGGTGGTGGCTCGTGGTGTGTAGGAGGGTGTGTGTGTCTGTGGGTTTGAAGAAGACTTTGGTAGCTAGTTTGTGGTCTTGGGTATCTGATGGTAGTTTAAAGACAGTGGTGTCGAGGAAGTCCACCCTCTGCTGGCTGGTCACGGCCTTTACATGATGGATGGGTGATGGGCATTGAGTATGTCAATAAACTCCTGTAGTTCCCCCTCTGAGTGTGTCCACACTCCCCAAATGTCATCTAGGAATCTGTAGTAGCACATTGGACGCTTCGGACATTTGTGGAAAACTGTCTCCTCCCATTCTGCATGTATATGTTGGCATAAGCTGGGGCAAACTTCTTCCCCATTGCTGTACCTTTGACTTGTAAATAGAACTCCCCGTTAAATTCAAAGTCATTCTTAGTCAAACCCAGATCCAGTAGTTTAATTAGGGCCTCGTCTGGTCTCTCTGGGTCAGGATTTCTCTGTAGGATGTTTTAACTGCCTGTATCCCCCTGTCTGTCTCTATGTTTGTGTACAGGCTTTCCACATCCATGGTGAAGAGTATTGCGTTGGGTGGTATGTTGAGGGAGTTAACTATTCGGGTGAAGTGGTAGGTGTCTCTGATGTAGCTGGGATGTTGTTGTCCCACGGGTTAAGGTAGTGGTCAATGTATTCTGCTACCCCATAGGATTCGCTACTGCAATCTGATACTATGGGCCTACCTGGTGGTATTTCTCCAGGCACTGTCCACGTGTCTGGGTTTTTGTGTATCTTTGGGAGCATGTAGAATTTCCTCGCCCTGGGTTGTGCTCCTGTCAAGTATTCTACTTGTTTGGCTAGGATGTATCCTGATCTCTTAAGCTCCTCCAAAATGTCCCCTATTTCCTTTTGTGTTTCTTATATATGGGCTCATCTAACTTAGTGTAGTGTTCTATCTTGTTCAGTTGTCTATGTGCCTCGAAGAGGTACTGTTGTCTGTCCACGATGACTATACTGCCTCCCCTTGTCTGCCGGTTTGATCACTATCTCGTTGTTCTCCTTCAGCTCTGAGTGTCGGGGTAACTTCAGCCAGTCGCTTCCCTGGAACCTTCCTTCTGTGCTGCTGAAATTCATCCTGTGAGTTACTATCAGGTGTCTAAAGTCCTCTGGTGCTGCGTGCAGGCCCTACGTGCTGGTCTGACCCTCTGTGCTGGGACCCCGTGTGTTGGAATGGAAAGGGAAGGTGTTGCAGTACCGGACATGTTTACCTGTGGCACCGCGGTCGTGACGTCCCTTCCGGCGGTCGCTGTGGTCGGTTCGGTCTCGTCCCGGGAGGGTCTGCGCTCGGCCCGTGGTCTCTGGGAGAGGGCCGTGGGTGCCCTGGCGTGAGCAGAGGCTCCGGTAGATAAGGGAGGACGTGCTGGGGGAATCAGAGAGTGCGGGTCGTGTCCAGTCTGCCAACCACGTCCCGGTCGCGGACCGGAAGTGGGCCGGGGGCTCGCGGACCGGGGAGCGCGGCTGGACCTGGGCCTGGTCCTGTTGCTGGGGTCGCAACACCACAATCTGGGGGCTAGTAGGTAGACGCACCGGGGTGGTGGGGGGGGGTTATGTCGGGGCTGGCGGTAGCGCAGGCGTGGGTGGCGCGGCCGCGGGGAGCGGGGCCACGGGGAACGGAGCGGGGTGCGCTCGGGATGGGGCGTGATGTGGCCCAAGCCGTGCGGGGCCGCTCGATCTGGTTTTCCTGTGAAATGGTAAACAAGTCTTGCGGGATATGTACCGCTACATTAGATATTACCGCCGCTGGCCTGGGGGTCTGGAAATCCCGCAAGCTGCTGCGCTGTTCCGGCCCAGTCTCTGAGGTCAGGTTCAAAACTCGATGTCTAAGGTCCTCCATTCTGATTTTAAATTTATCTCCCAATTTCTCTTATTCCAGATTAGGGCCTTGGTGACAGCCTCCTGCACACGATCAGTGGGCTGGCCCTGGCGGTATTCATCATCCAAATATTCCAGACTGTTTTGGTAATGTTCAATTAAAATTTGCCTAGTGTGTTTAGCCCAGGTTTCAGCATTAGAAGCCAATTTCTTTAATGTTTCCTGGGTGGGATTTGCTGGTTTCACAAAGTGTGTTAATATATTTGCTTGCCTAGTGAGACCCCTGGGGGGTGTATTCCGTCCTTTTAGAACTCCTAGATGGTGTAGAGCCTGGGCCATTTTATAAATAACTCTCACCGCAACTGCAAAGGAATCCCTCGGTCTCGGTGGATTCCTGCGCTGGTTGCAATTCCCCCCATTACTGTTGTTAAGCAATCTCCCTTCCCCCTCTCCCCTCTGCATGTTACAACTCATTTCTGGTTTAGTAGATTATGCTGCAATGCTAACACAGTCAAATCTAAGCATCAATTATCTCTAGTGTCGTACGGTTAAACACCAAGGTGCTCACCAAATCTTTGGTTCTTTCCAGCTCGCGGAGACCGCTTGCCGAACTCTTCCCGACTGGGCAACGATTTTCCAGTTTCGCTATCTCTGTAGCTTCTTCAGGGAAAGAGATCTAATTCTCATCGGTTAGGGTTTTTAAGGGGTAGGTTGATGTTCCTCCCTTTCTGGGTGGAGCTTCCCATGTGCTCGGTCCTAGGACCGGTCACTTTGGTTGGGCTCTACCTGTTCTTTGTTTGGACTGGTCGGTCCACTTCCATTGTTTGTAATGTTACCAAATGTATCTGGTATCTTGTATCATTTGCTGCTAGTGTTTTCAGCCTCTCTTGATCAATAAATGTCCAAATTCCTCTTGTCCACTATCATGTTTTGCAAGTCCTTAAGTTATGTATGTGCTCTGCCAACCTGTTTGTAGTCTGTGTGGCGTCAAAGGCTCTTCTGGGTAGGGGGTCCTGGCTGGGATAGGGGTGGGTATGGTGTTGTGGACGTGTCAGGGGTCTCTACCCTCTCTTTTGTAGCCTGTCTGGTTTATGGGGGAGTTTGGTAGGTTCTTCGTATACTAGCTGCTGGGGGGGGGGGGGGTTTCTCTGGGTTCGGGTGTATTTTTTTGGGGTTGTTTGGTGGGGATTCAGTGGTCTGTTGTAAGGTTTAGGTTGGGGGGGGGGGAAGAATTTGGGGGGATGTTTTGGGTTGTTCGGGGTGTTTGTTATGGTGATTCAATGGGGTCTGCTGTTAGGGTTAGGTTGTAGGGCGGGGGGGGGGGGTTTATCAGTTGTTTGGGGGGATGTTTGGTTTGTTGGGGGGTGTTTTTAGGGCTGTTTGGGGTGATTCGGTGGGGTCTGCTATTAGGTTTGGGGTGGGGGGGGTTTGTTATCAGTCGTATGGGGGGGATGTTTTGGGTTATTCGGGGTGTTTTATTAGGGTTTGGGGTGATTCAGTGGTGTCTGCTGTTAGGTTTAGGTTGTAGGGTTGGGGGGGTTTTGGTATTTTGGGGGCTGTTGGGGGTGTGGGGGTGTGGTATTTGTATACTGGCTGCTGGCGGGGTGGCTTGGGTTGGGTGTTTTTTTGGGGGTTTGGTGGGATTCAGTGGGGTCTGTTGTAAGGTTTTAAGTTGTGGGGGGAGGAATTGGGGGGGGTGTTTTGGGTTGTTCGGGGTGTTTTTTAGGGTTGGGGGTGATTCATGTGGGTCTGCTGTTAGGTTAGGTTGTAGGGTGGGGGGGTTTTATCATTGTTTGGGGGGGCTGTTTGGGTGTTTTGGGGGTGTTTTTTGTGTTTGGGTGTTTCAGGGGGTGTCTGATATTGGTTTGTTATATGGGGTAGGGTAGGTCTGCAGGGTTAGGGTTATAGGTTGATAGAGGGTTAGGGTTGGGTTCGGTGGTTGGGTTTCAGCTCGTTAGGCGTTAGCGTTAGGGTTGAGGTTTAGGGTTAGGTTGTGATTTATCGGACAGTGGGAAACATGCCCTCTGGTGCTTATCGATCTCCTCCTGGGGATTCCTTTTCACCATGTACTGTCACTTGGTATTTGGCCCACGGTTTCATCACCCTTGCCCAAATCTACTTGCCTTACACTTGCCCTTCCATAGATTTGTGGGAGTCAGTCAGGATCCACCCTAGGTTTGAGTTTATGCAAGGTTTAGGCCATTAGGCTCTTTCGTCTGTAGCGCTTCAATCCATAGTCTCTCTGCTCTCTTCCGTCTCCCTATTGTCCAATTTATGTTTGTTTCCAGGCCCATGATCTCCAGGGACTGGATCCCATGTTGCTGGAAGTGTCTGCTAATGGGTATGGATTGGTCCCCCCTTGTGATGTTGCTGATGTGTCCTGTCAGTCTCACTCTGATGCTGTTGCCTGTCTCGCCTATGTACAGTAAGTTGCACTCTTTACATCTAATTGCATACACCACATTCTTTTGCTCACAGGTTATCCTCTGCGCTATCTGGCCTCTCTTCCCTGTTACACTGTTCTCTATATTTTTGGCTATTACTAAGTGGGTGCAGGCCCCACACCGTCTCTGCCCACAGTCTGGGGCTGTGTGTAGACTTGTACTGACCAGGATGTCCTTCAGATTTTTAGCCCTCTTGTATGCTGACATTACCTTGTACCCCTTTAGTGTGGCAAATCCCCTTTGGAATTGTTCAAACCGGCCCTTGACTATTTTGTGAGCCTGGACAGCCATGTTGCCATACCTTGTTATTAGTGGCAAGTTCAATGTCGTCCCCGGCCTAGGTCTGGGCGCTTGTTTGCTTTTTAGAAAATCTGACTTAATGTGTCTTAATTTACGTTTGCAGTAACCCCTCTGTCTGAGGGCGGTGAAGAGGGTGCTTGTGGCCTGGTTGAAATCCTCCTCCCTAGTACATATACGGTGGAAGCGGGTCAGTTGTGACTTAACGATACCCCTGAAGGTGTGTTTTGGGTGGTGGCTCGTGGTGTGTAGGAGGGTGTGTGTGTCTGTGGGTTTGAAGAAGACTTTGGTAGCTAGTTTGTGGTCTTGGGTATCTGATGGTAGTTTAAAGACAGTGGTGTCGAGGAAGTCCACCCTCTGCTGGCTGGTCACGGCCTTTACCTTGATGGATGGGTGATGGGCATTGAGTATGTCAATAAACTCCTGTAGTTCCCCCTCTGAGTGTGTCCACACTCCCCAAATGTCATCTAGGAATCTGTAGTAGCACATTGGACGCTTCGGACATTTGTGGAAAACTGTCTCCTCCCATTCTGCCATGTATATGTTGGCATAAGCTGGGGCAAACTTCTTCCCCATTGCTGTACCTTTGACTTGTAAATAGAACTCCCCGTTAAATTCAAAGTCATTCTTAGTCAAACCCAGATCCAGTAGTTTAATTAGGGCCTCGTCTGGTCTCTCTGGGTCAGGATTTCTCTGTAGGATGTTTTTAACTGCCTGTATCCCCCTGTCTGTCTCTATGTTTGTGTACAGGCTTTCCACATCCATGGTGAAGAGTATTGCGTTGGGTGGTATGTTGAGGGAGTTAACTATTCGGGTGAAGTGGTAGGTGTCTCTGATGTAGCTGGGATGTTGTTGTCCCAACGGGTTAAGGTAGTGGTCAATGTATTCTGCTACCCCATAGGATTCGCTACTGCAATCTGATACTATGGGCCTACCTGGTGGTATTTCTCCAGGCACTGTCCACGTGTCTGGGTTTTTGTGTATCTTTGGGAGCATGTAGAATTTCCTCGCCCTGGGTTGTGCTCCTGTCAAGTATTCTACTTGTTTGGCTAGGATGTATCCTGATCTCTTAAGCTCCTCCAAAATGTCCCCTATTTCCTTTTGTGTTTCTTTATATATGGGCTCATCTAACTTAGTGTAGTGTTCTATCTTGTTCAGTTGTCTATGTGCCTCGAAGAGGTACTGTTGTCTGTCCATGATGACTATACTGCTCCCCTTGTCTGCCGGTTTGATCACTATCTCGTTGTTCTCCTTCAGCTCTGTCAAGGCCTGCCTCTCTTTTCTGGTGATGTTAGACTTATCTTTCGTTGTAGGCATATCCTCAATGGCTGATGCTGTCTCTGTTATAAATTCTGTTATCTCCCTCGGGACATCCTCGTCGTCTGGGGACCATCCTGTGAGTGGCCTGAAGGGTATGGTTTCGGCAGGTTCTGCGTCACTGAAGTAGTGTATTAACTTAATGGATCGATAGAATCTGTGTAGGTCACCCTGCACTTGTTCCTTGTGGGTTTTGGGAGTAGGGACGAAGGTGAGGCCTCTGTTCAGTACCCTCTCTTGGGTTTCGGTAAGGGAAAATGTCCGAGAAAGGTTGACAATTGTTTTCCCTAGTTGTGGGCCCTGCCTCTCTTGGCATGATGTCTCTAACAGTTTAAATGCTTCATCCACTCTCTGACCATGGTTCTGCCTGTGGGTTCTGTCCAGTGGACGTGGTCTGGGAGAACTTTAAACTGGCTGGTGGGAATTGTGGGAATGTGTTTCTTGGTGTGTATGTAGTCATTAACTTGTCTGAGTGTGTCCTGCTCTGATGCTGGGAGCGACAGGCTGAAGTTGATCATAGGGATCCATATGCTGGCATTAGGGAATTTACGACTGGCCATCCTGATTAGTGCTTGGAGTTGTTTGATGGCAGTCTGTGGTCTTTGTTCCTTATTATTAATGCCAAATGAGAGAATGACTTTTTGAGTTTCTGGACATTGGCTCAATTTGTCCAGAATGGAAGTTCCATGAATGAATTTAGCTCCTGGGTAGCTGTCCAATTGTATGTTATTGTTGGAGAATTTGGGGATCTTGGAAATGTTGGAATCTCCAATTATTAAAATAGGTTTACTGGGTTGTAGTTTCCAGGTAACATTTTTGTGACTTGTGTTTGGGTGTCGGGTAACTTCAGCCAGTCGCTTCCCTGGACCATTCCTTCTGTGCTGCTGGAATTCATCCTGTGAGTTACTACATGTGTCTAAAGTCCTCTGGTGCTGCGTGCAGGCCCTACGTGCTGGTCTGACCCTCTGTGCTGGGACCCCGTGTGCTGGAATGGAAAGGGAAGGTGTTGCAGTACCGGACATGTTTACCTGTGGCACCGCGGTCGTGACATCCCTTCCGGCGGTCGCTGTGGTCGGTTCGGTCTCGTCCCGGGAGGGTCTGCGCTCGGCCCGTGGTCTCTGGGAGAGAGGGCCGTGGGTGCCCTGGCGTGAGCAGAGGCTCCGGTAGATAAGGGAGGACGTGCTGGGGGAATCAGAGAGTGCGGGTCGTGTCCAGTCTGCCAACCACGTCCCGGTCGCGGACCGGAAGTGGGCCGGGGGCTCGCGGACCGGGGAGCGCGGCTGGACCTGGGCCTGGTCCTGTTGCTGGGGTCGCAACACCACAATCTGGGGGCTAGTAGGTAGACGCACCGGGGTGGTGGGGGGGGTTATGTCGGGGCTGGCGGTAGCGCAGGCGTGGGTGGCGCGGCCGCGGGGAGCGGGGCCACGGGGAACGGAGCGGGGTGCGCTCGGGATGGGGCGTGATGTAGCCCAAGCCGTGCGGGGCCGCTCGATCTGGTTTTCCTGTGAAATGGTAAACAAGTCTTGCGGGATATGTACCGCTACATTAGATATTACCGCCGCTGGCCTGGGGGTCTGGAAATCCCGCAAGCTGCTGCGCTGTTCCGGCCCAGTCTCTGAGGTCAGGTTCAAAACTCGATGTCTAAGGTCCTCCATTCTGATTTTAAATTTATCTCCCAAATTTCTCTTATTCCAGATTAGGGCCTTGGTGACAGCCTCCTGCACACGATCAGTGGGCTGGCCCTGGCGGTATTCATCATCCAAATATTCCAGACTGTTTTGGTAATGTTCAATTAAAATTTGCCTAGTGTGTTTAGCCCAGGTTTCAGCATTAGAAGCCAATTTCTTTAATGTTTCCTGGGTGGGATTTGCTGGTTTCACAAAGTGTGTTAATATATTTGCTTGCCTAGTGAGACCCCTGGGGGGTGTATTCCGTCCTTTTAGAACTCCTAGATGGTGTAGAGCCTGGGCCATTTTATAAATAACTCTCACCGCAACTGCAAAGGAATCCCTCGGTCTCGGTGGATTCCTGCGCTGGTTGCAATTCCCCCCATTACTGTTGTTAAGCAATCTCCCTTCCCCCTCTCCCCTCTGCATGTTACAACTCATTTCTGGTTTAGTAGATTATGCTGCAATGCTAACACAGTCAAATCTAAGCATCAATTATCTCTAGTGTCGTACGGTTAAACACCAA